>NW_024080497.1:18257-36011 GCF_014754425.2 Oryx dammah
TCACACTTATCCAGAGAACAGTCTGCAGCAGTGCACGCAGAAATAAACAAGAGAATTTACTGACTGAGAAATATCTTAGGAATATGTACTATTTTTAACATTTCTAGCAATATAAAATCTTTTCACAAATAGCTGAAGTAATTGCAGTTGTCCGTATTAACAGCTGTGTTAATAAAAGTAAGAATGAAAATGATTCTCTTTGGATATAAAAAAAAATTTAGGAAAAAAAATATCTCGGTACTACCCCCAGATTTTAGGGCAGTTATTTGCCTGTTATGCAGGAGACCGCCTGAGGGATATGGGAGAAGGTGACATACAAAATATTGCCTTAGAATGGTAGAAATACTGTAGAGTGCAAACCATTGATGACATTTTATTAAAAGGTGGGGTATGTTTAAAACATCAAGAAAACAGGCATTTTAAAGTGTTTTGGGAGTACAAGGATGTCAAAGATACTTTATAATAGTTTTTCTGAAGTTCATCTGTGAAATACAATGAAAAATCAATGTAATTTTCACTGAAAAAGATACAAAGAACTAAGCTTTCAGATCAGAAAGTTAAAAATTGCAAAATTTTAGTTAAGTTCATATTTGTATACACTTTACAAAGAGCGAATGTTTGCATAAATTGTACAGATGAGACAAATGAAAGAAAAATAATGGAGCATTGAATAAACCATGAAGATGAAACACTTGAGTTGAAATGTTGACAAAATGAGAGAAAAACAATGTAAATTCATATCTACTTTGCAGTGCAGGAAGATGGTCACTGAAAATTGACCAAAGTCAAAGAGATGAAACATTACAAGGTACAAAGTGTGAAATATTATTGGGACTTGCCTCTATCCTGTTCACCCTTATCTGAAAAATAAAAGGAAGAAACAAGCAGTCAAACCAAATGAAGGCACAATGTGAGGAACAGATGACAATAATTTCTTCCCTGTATTTATTCACTCAATAAAGTGATTCCACTTGTCTAAGAATTAGAACCTAATGTCCCAAAGGCCATGTAACTCATGAGAGGCAATGATTTTTAAGTTCCTTCATCCTTTTATGCAAAGGAATACCACATGAAAACTTCCTTCAGGAAGTTTTGGGAAAAACTGAATCAATATTTGGTCTTGAATTGGGCTTTTCAGCTATTTTTTTTAAAGCCCATAACAAATGACAAATATGCTCAAATATGTGAAATAGGTACTGTAAATGTGATTCAAAAGTATATAATGACAGTATGCCTCTGTAAAAAATTTGATCTGTGGCTGCATTCATATGAAGGCTGCTAAATGCCTTAAAATTATCTGTTCCCAAGTTCTATCAAGTCTGTAAACCAAGAGGTAATTGAAAAATGTCATCAGAAGAGGAAGATGTTATACTTTGAAATTAAAGTGCTTTATGAAGAAAAATTTTGGACTCATCCTAGGACAACAGCTTTCCTTGTCATTCACATAAAAAAATCTTGAAAATTTAGATATGTCATTTATCAATTTTCCTCAAGATATAACTTCCTTGTTTAATTATTGAAAAGGCAGAAATAATAATAGCATTGATAAAAAATTTCAAAGTATAAATACTACACATAGATGGGAAAAAGACAAGAATATATTGCAAAATATTTGTAGAACTGGAACATTTGAGTAATTTGTTCAAGAATAGTAAAAGAGTGAGACTCAGTCTCACACTATCCAGTGGATGGCATTGGATTTTATAAGATCTTTGACAGGATAATGGAGGGAGAAACTTCATTATTAAATTGGGAATCTTTCTTTTAAGCACTGGGAAATATTAACAGTAGAGTAATTGCCCCCTTCAACTTGGACACTTGTAAACATCCTAAATTAACTGACATTTCTCAGAAAACAAAGAGAGCATGGTAACCATGTGCTGATAAGTTCAGTGGCATCATTTCAGAAAATCATGATACCAGTTGGGAAGTCTCTGGAAGACAGACAAAGCCAATGTGATAAGAAGGAAAGGTAGAAAAGATGCAATGAGTAATGATGGAACATAGGGGGAAAACAACAGAAATGATGAAACAAGAAAGAGGTTCACATCCAAAACTGGAAGAAGTGAATGACCATCTATGTGAAAAGTGAGCCAATGGATGGTGTAATGATAGAAGAACAGGGGATATTCAATACAGTGTGGAAACAGTCAGGGGAAGAGTTACTGGAGTGAAGAGTTGTTACAAACTTACCAAGTTTTCTCACAAGATCACCTGGAAATAAAATTGAAAGTTTCATGTGAATATCATAGAAAACAAACATGAAGAAAAATAAAATGTTTTGAAGAACCTGAAACTAATATTAACTGTATCTATATACATATAAATACATGCAGATTTACACATCATGAACACAAAACAGATTCAACAATAGTGGCTGAAAGTTACTGTCTTTCAAGCATAGAACATTCTATTGAAAAAAAGGCAGGGGCAAACACAGTCAATTTTCTAAATGAAGAAAGATGTTTAGAAATATTAGTTCAGGTAGTTACACTTTCAAAATTTTGTGCACCTTTTGACTTTATTTGTTGCTAGGTCGCTTCAGTCATGTCTGACTCTGTGCGACCCCATAGATGGCAGCCCACCAGGCTCCCCTGTCCCTGGGATTCTCCAGGCACGAACACTGGAGTGGGTTGCCATTTCCTTCTCCAATGCGTGAAAAGTGAAAGTGAAGTCGTTCAGTCGTGTCTGACTCTTAGCAACCCTGTAGATTGCAGCCTACCAGGCTCCTCCGTCCATGTGATTTTCCAGGCAAGAGTACTGGAGTGGCTTTCCATTGCCTTTAGGATCTTATTATTCAATATGTTTGTTCTAATAAGTTTCTTAACAGCTACTGAAAATATATAGTCAGCTCTCCGTTTCATTGTAGCTTAGTTATTTAAGTTCACCATACACACTAAATCAAGAATCTTAAACCTTTGCTCCAAGCAAAAACACAGAATTAGGTTTTTGGGTGCCTTTATTTGCATCATCTTTATTTACAAATTATTTTAGGTATGTTTCTATCAATGAATGCCTAAATGAAGACAATGGTACCAGAAAACGGTGAAACTTTAAGTAGGTTCATAGGGAAATATCAGTGGGACTTGGGATTTTTCTCTTCACACTTATTGATAAAATATTAAGTTAAAGTTCTCAAAATTCATTCAAAATGAAGGTGCAATGACAGGAAAGGAAAAGGACAAACATTTGAAAACTTCCATTCCTCACAATGTGGCTCAACCTGACCAAAATTTTTGAGAATTGGCACCATTTTCAATGAAGGTTTGATAGTCTTCTCAGAAGACAGAGGAACTGTTTTTTTCACTTCCATTTACCTCTTTGATGCCAAAGAAACAAGACTGGAAATGACAGCATGGGAGGAGCTAGGTCAGGTCTTCCTCTGTGATAAGCAGTACCCATATGGGGACTGTATTGCCTGTTTTGTTCAGAATCAAAGGCAAACACAATTCAAACACTAGAGTGCTATTTAAGATATTATTAGGGAGATTTCCCTGACAGTTCAGTAGTTCAGACTCTGTGCTTTCACTGCAAGGGACATGAGGTGGATCCCTGGTCAGAAAACCAAGATCCCACATGCTTGGAGGTATCTGGACTTTCTGTCCTCTCATTGATCTATATTTTTTGTGGATTGACTTAGAGATTGTCATACAGAGTGAAGTAAGTCAGAATGAGAAAAACAAATATCATATAATATCACTTACATGTGGAATACACAAAAACAGTACAGATTAACATATTCACAAGGCAGAAATAGAGTCAGAGATGAAGAGAACAAATTTATAACTACTATGTATATCTAACTAATGAAAGCTATAATATATAATAAATATAACTACTCTATAGCACAGGGAACTCTATAATATATAATAAATATAACTACTCTATAGCACAGGGAACTCACTCTACTCAGTGCTCCCTGGTGACCTGGGAGAGAAATCTAAAAAGAGTGGATGTATATATATTCATAACTGATCCCCTATGCTGTAGAGCAGAAACTAACAAAGCATTGTAAAGCAACTACAATACAGAAAAACAAAACAAAGCAAAACACCAGAAACAGCAACTGCACTACCTCTTCAACGAAGCATATGTGTTATTAGAAGAAAAAAATTCCACAGCCTTCATGGGGTAGGTAAGAAAAATAAAGTACTAAAGATGCAAAAAGTATAAGCATGCACTTTCCCCAAGCTGTCCTTGTACCAGATGTTATATGAAGCCAGCTAAATACATTAATACAGCTAATACATAGTCCTGTACTCCACTCCCTTGTAAAAAAAATTTACATGAGAAAATGTTATTTAGGAGAATGTTAAGCTTTCAGTGACTCTCTATGTACAGTAGGGGCAAAAAAATCCACAAACATTTGGCTACATTCTAATGGGAAGCTGACAGAAACATAAAATGCATATATGCTTACTCCAAGTTTCAAAGGGTCAAGTACTTTAGACCTGGGAGCAAAGTTTTCCAGAAGACATCTTCCCACTCAATGGCATGCTTTTTGCATTCCCCTCCGGACTCCCACCTCTTGTCAAAAGTACAAAGATAGATGATGCTAAAAGAGGCATAAAAGGATTTCTTCTGGGATAAAAATATCAATCATATATATTTCACTGGACCTTCTTTCATTGTACTATTCTTTTCCAGAACACAATGCAAGCATGCACACCGATTGGAGTCAGATACTTAAGAAGCCATGGGGAAGCCTACAACAAAAGCACCCATCTACTTAAGACTCCATCAGTAGCAGTACTCATATGAGGCATGCTTCACACATAAAAGAAGTGCATTCCCTACTTTCATTCAATCTGTAACCAAAAATATAGTGAAAGATATCACTATCAAAGGAAGAATGTTAAACTTTTAATGGTTATATTGAAAGTGAAAGTGAAAATCGCTCAGTCATGTGGGACTCTTTGCAACCCCATGGACTGTAGTCCATGGAATTCTGCAGGCCAGAATACTGGAGTGGGTAGCAGTTCCCTTCTTCAGGGATCAAACCCACATCTCATGAATTGCAGGTGGATTCTCTACCAGCTGAACTACCAGGGAAATCCAGTGGTTGTATTAGTGTTTCTTTAAATGAACATTTTGGAGTTTCTTCAGACTCTAGCCTCTCCTGTCATTCACATAAAATTTCAAAATGGAGAAATACACTATAAATGATCTTTGCTCAATACACTAAGTCCTTCTATAATACAAACACTGAAACTTATTGCAGTCTGACAAGTTGAAAATTATGTCAATAAAATGGAAGAAAAAGTAACATTACTATTGTATGAGAAAAAATAATCCCAGTAAATGGTATGCAAAATATTTGTGCACCTGAAAAAAGACTTTAGTGAATGGTCAAAGGGCATTGGAAGAGTGATCCTAAAGCTCACACTGGACCTATGAGTTAACACCTGAATTTATAGTCTTTAAAAGTACAAGAGTTGGAGAAACTTCACTCAACAAGTTTGTAATCTTATCTTAAATTTGGGAGGCATAAATGGCATATCAATGACCCCTTGAATTTTGAAAACATAGCAGACTTTCCAAGTCAATGAAAGTGCTCCAGATAATAAATATAGACCGCAAACCATGTTTCCATCTTCCATGTTCCATGTTTCCAGATGGAAAATCACATTTAGAATGAAATTATATCACAAAATTTATAATGAAACTGGCAAAAATATGAATGATAGTATGGGGCAATTTTTATAGGGAAGGAACATAGGAAATGAAAAAGGAAGCCTTGGAAAAAAATCAGTTGTAAGGTAAAAAAAAAAAAGTGGAGAGAATTCAATATCAATGAAGTTCCTAAAGAGTTAAATAGGGAAGTTAGAGTAGACATCAAGGATAAAAGCAAGCCAACAGATGGTTTAGGGTTAAAAAGAGAGTAAATATTCAAAGTTTGGGGAAAGAAGAGCCTCTTGATGAAAGTGAAAGGGGAGAGTGAAAAAGTTGGCTCAAAACTCAACATTCAAAAAAATCAGGTCATGACCTCCAGTCCCATCACTTCATGGCAAACAGGGAAACATATTTTATTGACAGATTTTATTTTATTGGGCTCCAAAATCACTGCAGATGGTGACTGCAGCAATGATAGTAAAAGATGCATTCTCCTTAGAAGAAAAACTATGACCAACCTAGACAGCATATTAAAAAGCAGAGACATTACATTGCCAACAAAGGTCAGTCTAGTCAAAGCTCTGGTTTTTCCAGTAGTCATGTATGGATGCGAGAGTTGGACTATAAGGAAAGCTGAGCACCACTGTGGTGTTGGAGAAGATTCTTGAGAGTCCCTTGAACAGAAAGGATATCAAACTAATCAATCCTAAAGGAAATCAGTCCTGAATATTCACTGGAAGGACTGATGCTGAAGCTGAAGCTCCAATACTCTGGCCACCCAATGCAAAGAACTGACTCATAGGAAAAGACCCTGATGCTGGGAAAGATTGAAGGCAGGAGGAAAAGGGGACAACAGAGGGTGAGATGGTTGGATGGTATCACTGACTCAATGGACATGAGTTTGAGTAAGCTCCGGGAGTTGATGATGGACAGGGAAGCCTGGCGAGCTGCAGTCCATGGGGTCACAAAGAGTCAGATACAACTGAGTGACTGAATTGACTGAGTAACTGAGTGTGTGTTTGGAATATCAAGGGCATTAGAGAAACTTTTTTCCTTTTCATACTCTTCAAGGGATTTTCAAGGCAAGAATACTGAAGTGGTTTGCAATTCCCTTCTGCTTAGGAAGCACAACTATGAACAAAGCTAGTGGAGGTGATGGAATTCCAGTTGAGCTATTTCAAATCCTGAAAGATGATGCTGTGAAAGTGCTGCACTCTACATGCCAGCAAATTTGGAAAACTCAGCAGTGGCCACAGGACTGGAAAAAGTCAGTTTTCATTCCAATCCCAAAGAAAGGCGATGCCAAACAATGCTCAAACTACCACACAATTGCACTCATCTCACATGCTACCAAAGTAATGCTCAAAATTCTCCAAGCCAGGCTTCAACAATATGTGAACCATGAACATCCAGATGTTCAAGCTGGATGTAGTAAAGGCAGAGAAACTAGAGATCAAATTGCCAACATCTGTTGGATCCTCTAAAAAACAAGAGAGTTCCAAAAAAATTTTACTTTTGCTTTATTGACTATGCCAAAACCTTTGACTGTGTGGATGACAATATACTGTGGAAAATTCCTCAAGAGATGGGTATACCAGATTATTTGACCTGCCTCCTGAGAAATCTGTATGTAGATCAAGAAGCAACAGCTAGAACTGGCCACAGAAAAACAGACTGGCTCCAAATTAGGAAAGGTGCACGTCGAGGCTGTATATTGTCACCCTGCTTATTTAACTTCTATGCAGAGTGCATCATGCGAAATGCTGGACTGGATGAAGCCTAAGCTGGAGTCAAGATTGCTGGGAGAAACATCCATAACCTCAGATAGGCAGATAACCACCACCATTATGGCAGAAAGCAAAGAGGAGCTAAAGAGCCTCTTGATGAAAGTGAAAGAGGAGAGTGAAAAAGTTGGCTTAAAACTCAGCATTCTGAAAAAAAAGATCATGGCATCCGGTGTCATCACTTCATGGCAAATAGACGGGGAAACAGTGGAAACAGTGACAGACTTTATTTTGGGGGGCTCCAAAGTCACTGCAGATGGTGACTGCAGCCATGAAAATAAACGATACTTGCTCCTTGGAAGAAAAGCTATGACCAACCTAGACATCTTATTAACAAGCAGAGACATTGCTTTGCTGATGAGCGGCCATCTAGTAAAGCTATGGTTTTTTAGGCATCATGAATGGATATGAGATGTGGACTATAAAGAAAGCTCAGCACCTACGAATTGATGCTTTTGAACTGTGGTGTTGGAGAAGACTCTTGAGAGTCCCTTGGACTGCAAGGAAGTCCAACCAGTCTACCCTAAAGGAAAGCAGTCCTGAATATTCATTGGAAGGACTGATGCTGAAGGCAAACCTCCAATACTTTGGCCACCTGATGTGAAGAACTGACTCATTTGAAAAGACCCTGATGCTGGGCAAGATTGAAGGCAGGAGGAGAAGGGGACGACAGAGGATGAGATGGTTGGATGGCATCACTGACCTGATGGACCTGAGTTTGAGCAAGCTCTAGGGGTTGGTGATGGACAGCGAAGCCTGGTGTGTGCAGACCATGGAGTCACAAAGAGTTGGACACGCCTGAGCAACTGAGCTGAACTGAGAGAAACTTACCTATTTGTTTTAGAAGGTCATCTGAAAAAGAAATAGGAAACATCACTTTAAATATCATGGCTCAGAAATAAAAAGGAATTCAAATTTAATCACTTATTCATGTACAATGTGAAATGTAATCGGATATAGACAAACATAATTTAGCAGCTAAACAATAAATAGACAAGCACAGATACATGAACACATGTATGGAAGCACACACAAGTACAAATGATGCCGCAAGTTTCCTTTTGTCCTGATCATACTAATCAAATATGAGGAAAAAGGAGTGATCTTCTGACCTGAGGAACAACCTCAGAAATAAAACTGCTAGAAGTTTTCCTTTAAATAGATTCTTGATATACTGGACATCTCTTGGGCTGTTAGTATTTGGTTGGTAGTTGTTATTTGGAAACATCATAGGACAATAGTTCTTGGTGTTATTAGCATAAAATATTCATGATTGAGATATGTATTATTTTTCAACTTTCCTAACAATATAAAATCTTTCTGCAAACAAGTAATTGCAGTTGGCCAAATAGATAACTGTGTCAATAAAAGTAATTAAGAATGAAGTAAAATTACCCTTTTTTGATATATTAGAATTCCAGGAAAAAATATTGTGAGTTTCTTGCATATATGGACTCTTAAGGCAATATAATAATGACCCTCAAGTTTCCTTGTGACCAGTGAATGATTTCAGTTTTTATTCAGGCTTAGAAAGACAGAAAGAGAAGAACATGGGCGATATCGACAACCAAACTGTTGCCTTAGAATGGTAGGGATCCTGGAGATGGCAAGTCAATGATGGCATTTTGATGAAAAAGTTTTGTAAGACATCAGGATTTTTGTAAGAAATCAGGAAAGCGGGATTTTTAAAGTGTTTTGAGAGCAGAGGGATATCAAAGATACTTTAACATTATTTTTTCCAAATTTCGTCTGTAAAATACAATGAAAAGTCAAAGTAAAGTTCATTGGAAAGAAACATTAAGAAAACTCAGATTTATTGAGAATTAATACAGATAAACATACAAAAACCACACACACTTACACAAATATATACATACACATATATACAGTGTTTGAAAATTCCCTTTTGAACAATGAGTAGCATTCAATAAATGAATATGGGGAAAAGGAATACAGTTCCTGAACTGAGAAGACTTTAGAAATACAGTTTTGGGTAATTATCTGATAAAAACTTTATGATTTGTTTTGGCAATAAGCACTATTTTGTTATTCAGTTTTTCACCTTTAATTAAGTGATCTACGCTGTTAAATATACATACTCATCTGTCCTAGCACAGAGCTTTGCCATTTGAAATCATGAAACACTGAGTTACAGAATCCTGAACTACTGCTCTTGTAGGATATCAGGGTCAGGTTCGTGGGTGCCTCTATTCAAAACATTTTTCTCAACTGATTAATGCATAACTGTGTTTTGTGAGACTTTGATTTAACTCATTGCTCAGTAAAGCTTACTTTCACAAAACAAAATGAAAGGGAGGTTAATGAAATACTAAATGGTAGTGAAGGAGCTTCTATACCAAATAAATGAAAATATCATGGATAAAACTTTCAGATCAGAAACATAAAAATTGCAAAGTTTGATAGGTAAGTTAGTATTTGTATACACTTTACAAAAGGAAAATGTCTGCATAAATTGCACAGATGGGACAAATGAAAGCAAAAATAACCCATTAAGAAAGCAGATTTCAATTGAAATAATCATAAAATGAGAAAAAAATGATGTAAAGCTATCTCTACATTGCAGTGGAGGAAGATAATCACTGAGAGTTGAAGATCAAAGTAAAAGAAGAAGATGAAACATGACAAGGTAAAAAGTGTAAAACATTAACGGGACTTACATTTATCGTTTTCACCCTTATCTGAAAAATAAAAGAAAGAAATAACTATTCAAACCAAATGAAGGCATATGTGAGGAAAAGAAGACAATAATTTGATTACTTTCCATTATTTATTCATTCAACAAAATGGCCCCCCTTTTCTAAGAATTTGAACCTAATGTTCCAAAGATCATGTGACTCGTGAGAGGCAATGCTGTTTTAAGTTCCCTCATCCTTTTCTGCAAAGGAGCTACCATACAAACGGAAATTAAGGTAAAGTGGAAATTCCTCTGGGATAAACAGAATCGATATTTGGTCTTGAATTAGGCTTTCCAGGTTTTTCATAATAAAAGACATATATGCTCATGTAGATGAAATGGGTCTATGAGTGTGATACAAAAGTTTATAGTCAGAAATTTGATCTGTGGAAGTATTCATATGAAGCCTGCTACCTGCATTGAAAAGATATGCTCCAAGTTTCATCCAGTATGTTAAACTAAGATACAGTTAAACATATAATTAGAAAAGGAGGATGTCAAACTAATTTGAAGAGCTTTATGAAAAAAAATTTTTGGACTTATACTAGGCCAACAGCTTTAGTGATTCACATACAAAGTCCTAAATTTTCGAATATACTAGACAATTTTTTAAGATACAACATCCTTGTTTAATTACTGAAAAGATAATTTTCAATTATTTCTGCAGTTGGAAGAAAAAATAATTGCACAAATAAAATGTAAAAGTATAAAGAATACTCTAGATGGCGAGAAAGACAAGAAACTATTGTAAAATATTTTAAAAACTGGAATATTTTGAGTATAATGTTCAAGAACAGTAAAGAGTGTGACTCAATTTCACACTTAAGCAGTGGGTGGCATCATATTTTTATAAGATCTTTGACAGGACAATGGAGGTAGAAACTTCTTTATTAAGCTGGGAATTCTCTCCTCTCTTAAGCACTGGGAAAATATTAGTAGTTTATTAATGGCCCCTTCGACTTGGGTACTGGTAAATGTCCTAAATTTACATGGTAACCATGTGCCAGGTAGTCCAATCCCTTCCTCTCAGAAAATTATGATACAAGTTTGGCGAGTCCTGGGGAGACAAAGAAAGCCAATATGATAGGATGGAAATGGAAAAAAAGATGAATGAGCAATGATGGAACACAGGGAAACATCAATGGAAAGAAGATAAGAAAGAAGCTCACATCAAAAAATTGGATGGAAATGAGGGAAAATTAATGCGATGGTGGGCCAATTTGATAGAAGGGCAGAGAACGTTCAAGACTATGTGGAAGAAGTCACTGGAAGTTAGTGGAGTGAAGAGTTATTACAAACTTACCAATTTTTTTCAGAAGATCACCTAGAAAATAAAACAGAGAGCTTCACATAAATGCCATGGAAAACAAATATGAAGAAAAGAGAAATATTTTGAAGAATCCAAAAGTAGTGTTAACACTATCACTATACACTGAAACACATTCACATATACACATCATGACACAAAATAAATTCACCAATAGTGGTTGAAATCACCTCTGTTTTATCCAAAGAACATTCTATAGTTAGAAAAAAAAAAAAAAGAAGAAGAAAAGCAAAAGCAGTCAATTTTCTAAATGAAGAGAGATTTTTAGAAATATTAGTTCACATAGTTACATTTTCAAAATTGTTGTGTACATTTTGAATTTATTTAGGCCCTTATTATTCAATGCTGTGCTGTGCTTAGTCGTGTCTGACTCTTTGTGACCCCATGGACTGTAGCCCACCAGGCTCCTCTGTCCATGGGGATTCTCCAGGCAAGAATACTAGAGTGAGTTGCCATGACCTCCTCCAGGGGATCTTCCCAACCCAGGGATCAAACCCAGGACTCCCACATTGCAGGCAGGTTCTTTACTGCCTGAGTCACCAGGGAAGCCCAAGAATATTGGAGTGGATAGACTAACTATTCTCCAGGGGGTCTATCCAACCCAGGAATCAAACTGGGGTCTCCTGCAGGTGGATTCTTTACTGGCTGAGCCATAAGGAAAACCCCCTTATTATTCATTATGTTGGGTCTTATAAGTTTTGTGACAGCTACTAGAAACATGTGGCTAGTTCTTAGTTTGTTGTGGTCAGTTGAATAAGTTAGTTGTAAACACTGAATCAAGAATCTTGAACTTGAATCAGGACTTCCTCTGAGATTAAAAAAACACCCATCATGGGGACAATATTGCCTTCTTTTTTTCCAAAATCAAATGTGAATACAACTTGCACACAACAGAGATATTTTAGAAGTTATTTGGGGGGCTTTTCTGGAGGTCCAGTAGTTAAAACTCTGTGCTTTCACTTCGGGGAGCATGAGTTTGATCCCAGGTCAGGGAACTAAGGTCCTACATGCCTGGGTTTATCTCTGGACTTTTTATCTTGTTCCATTGATCTATATTTCCCATGGATGGACCTAGATACTGTCATACATAGTGAAATAAGTCAAAAAGAGAAAAACAAATATCATATAATATAGCTTATATGTAGAATCTAGAAAACTTGTACAGATGAACTTAGTTGCAAAGCAGAAATAGAAACACAGAAGTAGAGAATAAACTGATGGCTACCAAGGCAGTGGTGGTGGCAGTGGGATAAATTGGGAGATTGGGATTGACTTATATACACTACTATGCGTAAAATAAATAAATAATGAGAACCTAATATATAACACAGGGAACTCTACTCAGTGCTCTGTGGTTACCTAAATGGGAAAGAAATCTAAAAAGAAGGGACATATGTATAGGTATTACTGATTCACTTTCTTGTAGAGCAGAAACTAACAAAACATGGTAAAGCAAGTTTACTCCAAGTAAAAGAGACAGGAATAGCCAACTGTATTACCTCTTCACTCAAGATTAGGTGTTATTAGAAGGAAAAAAAAAAATCCACATGCCACGTGGTACAGGCAAAATAAAAAATTAAGTTATGAGGAAGCAAAATTAAAATAATCCAAGCTTATGTGTAAAAGTTGTTATGGGAAGCCTGCTAAATACAATAAAGTAAATCCTGCATTCCACTCATTTTGTAAACAAAAATTTAAATGAAAAAGTGTTATTAGAGAATAGGAATGTTAAGCTTTCAGTGACTATTAGTTTTGCAGGATTAAAAATCCCACAAACATTTGAGTGCATTCTAATGGGAGGATGATAGAATTTGAAATGCTTCTACAGCTTATTCCTAGTTTCAAAATGATAAGTATGTTAAGAACTGGGACAAAGTTTTCCAAAGGACAACTTGATTCAATGGCAATTTTTCTTGCATCTTCCGGCCCCCACCTCTTGATGTAAAAGTACAAAGATAGAAAATGATGTTACGAGAAAAGGCAAATAAGACTTATTCTGGGAGAAACAATGTCAATCATATATTTCTCAGTGAGCCATCTCCTTTTCCAGAATACAGTGAGAACATGTACACATACATGTGTCAGATTCTTAAGAAGTCATGAGGAAGCCAGTCAAAGCACTTATCTAGTGAAAACTCTATCAGTAACAGTAGTCATAGGAGGCACATTTCATACATTGAAGAGATGTATTTCCTACATCTATTCATCTGTAACCAAAAATAGAATATCACCTCAAAAGGAAGGATGTCAAACTTTTAATGGTTATGTTAATGTTTCTTTAAAAGAACATTTAGAAGTATGCTAGGACTCTAGCCTCTTATGTCATTCATTTAAAATTTCAAAATGGAGACATATGTTATAAATGATCTCAAAATTGTTACATTTTCCAAGTGAAAAATTATGTCAATAAAATGCAAAAAAGAGAGAAAATTACTATGGTGTAAGAGAAAATACACCCAGGAAATGGTATATAAACTATATGTACACATGATAGAAGATTCTAGTAAATAATCAAGGCCATTGGAATTGTAAGCCTAAAGTCCACACTGAACCAATGAATTCACACGTCTTTAAAAGTACAAGAGCCATAGAAATTTCACTCAGCAAATTTGAAGTCTTTTTTTATCTCATAAGGTTCGTGGAGTCATCCATGGCATATTAATGGCCCCTTGAACTTTGAAAATATGAAAGAGGTTTCAAGTGAATGAAAGTGCTCCAAACAATAAATATAGAATGTAAACCATGTTCCCATCAGCCTCATCCCCTGCACCTCACAAAACTTATAATGAAATAGGCAAAATTCTGAATGATAGACTGGGACAGTTTATAGCGAAGGAACATCATGTACACCCATGGCTGGTTCATGTTCAGTGTATGGCAAAAACCACCACAATATTGTAAAGTAATAAGCCTCCATAAGAAATGAATCACCAGTCTAGGTTCGATGCAGGATACAGGATGCTTAGGACTGGTGCACTGGGATGACCCAGAGGAATGGTATGGGGAGGGAGGTGGGAGGAGGGTTCAGGATTGGGAACACGTGTACACCCATGGCAGATTCATGTTGATGTATGGCAAAACCAATACAATATTGTAAAGTAATTAGCCTCCAATTGAAATAAATAAATTTAAAAAATAAAATTAATTAATTAATTAAAAGAAAAAACTGGGATACAAAAAAAAAAAAAAAGAAAGAAATAGGAAGTATTAGGAAAGAATCTGGTGTAGGGTAACAGATGTGAAGAGAATTTATTATTGGTAAAGTTCCAAGCAAATAATAAGGGAAGTTAGAGTAGACATCCATGCAAAAGGAAAACAACAGATATTTTAGGGTTAAAAGGATAGAAAATATTCAAATCATTGAGAAAGGTTAATTCAGTGTGTGTTTGGAAGATTAACGATATAAAAGAAATTTACCCATTTTTTTCTGCAAGTCATCTGAAAAAGAAAAAGGAAACATGATTATAAGTATCATGGTTTAGAAACAAAAAGAAATTTAAATTTAGTGGAAAATTCACATACAATATTAAATGTAGCAGAATATAGACAAACACAGATACATGCACACATGTGTGCAGGCACACACATGTACCAGTGTGACTGAAAGCTTCCTTTTGTCCTGAGAGTATTGGTTAACAATTAAAAAGAGGAAAAGGGGGGTTCATGTTTGGGAACGCATGTACACCCGTGGTGGATTCATGTCAATGTATGGCAATACCAATACAGAATTGTAAAGTATAATTCTTGAGAGTCCTAGGATTTGGGGGATGGTAAATGAGCACTGGCTTCAACTTGATGTCATTTATATCCTATCCCCATTGCTTCATCCATAAAATGGAAATAGTAATAGTTCATTCTTCATGTGGGGATTGTATGTGACAATGCAGGAAAAATACAGCCATTTAAAAATTAAAAAAAAAAAACAAATAAGCTGTTTTATGTAGTCTGGACACCTCAAAAAATAAAAATAAAAAAATAAAGTGGATTATGAGCCTTTAAAAAAATGAAATAAAATAAAATATTTTCACAAATATCTGAAGTAATTGCAGTTGGTCAAGGGTTCAGCAATACATGAACTGCGAACTTCCAGATGTTCAAGCTGGTTTTAGAAAAGGCAGAGGAACCAGAGATCAAATTGCCAACATCTGCTAGATCATTGAAAAAGCAAGAGAGTTCCAGAAAAACATCTATTGCAGCTTTATTGACTATGCCAAAGCCTTTGACTGTGTGGATCACAATAAACTGTGGAAAGTTCTGAAAAAGATGGAATACCAGACCACCTGACCTGCCTCTTGAGAAACCTATATGCAGGTCAGGAAGCAACAGTTAGAACTGGACATGGAATAACACACTGGTTCCAAATAGGAAAAGGAGAACATCAAGATCGTATATTGTCACCCTGCTTATTTAACTTTTATGCAGAGTACATCATGAGAAATGCTGGGTTGGAAGAAGCACAAGCTGGAGTCAAGATTGAGGGAGAAATATCAATAACCTCAGATATGCAGATGACACCACTCTTATGGCAGAAAGTGAAGAGGAACTAAAAAGCCTCTTGATGAAAGTGAAAGAGGAGAGTGAAAAAGTTGGCTTAAAGCTCAACATTCAGAAAATGAAGATCATAGCATCTGGTCCCATCACTTCATGGGAAATAGATGGGAAAACAGTGGAAACAGTGTGAGACTTTATTTTGGGGGGCTCCAAAATCACTGCAGATGGTGATTACAGCCATGAAATTAAAAGATGATTACTCCTTGGAAGGAAAGTTTTGACCAGCCTAGAGAGCATATGCAAAAGCAGAGACATTACTTTGCCAACAAAGGTCCATCTAGTCAAGGCTATGGTTTTTCCAGTAGTCATGTATGGATGTGAGAGTTGGACTGTGACAAAAGCTGTGCACCAAAGAATTGATGCTTTTGAACTGTGGTGTTGGAGAAGACTTGAGAGTCCCTTGGACTGCAAGGAGATCCAACCAGTCCATTCTGAAGGAGATCAGCCCTGGGATTTCTTTGGAAGGAATGATGCTAAAGCTGAAACTCCAATACATTGGCCACCTCTCGCGAAGAGTTGACTCATTGGAAAAGACTCTGATGCTGGGAGGGATTGGGGGCAGGAGGAGAAGGGGACGACAGAGGATGGGATGGCTGGATGGCATCACTGACTCGATGGACGTGAGTCTGAGTGAACTCCAGGAGTTGGTGATGGACAGGGCGGCCTGGCGTGCTGCAATTCATAGGGTCGCAAAGAGTCGGACATGACTGAGCGACTGAACTGAAATTGACAATTGTGTCAATAAAAGTAAATAAGAATCAATTAAAATTATACTCGATGGATATAAAAAATTATGTTAAATGCATACCTGGAAGTAATAAACTAAAGGGTAATGTAAAAATGACCGTCAAGTTTACACTTGAAAAAGAAAAGATTTCAAATTTTATTCACATCCTGAAAGAGAAGAAAAGGGGAAAATACAGAAGAAGTTCACGAGCAAATATTGCCCTAGAGAGTAGAAATCTGGGAGCGTGCAAGCCAATAAAGGCATACTGATTAAAAGCTGGGATATGTTTAATATACCCCCAAAGCAGGCATTTTAAAGTGTTTTGGGATTATAGGAATGTCAATGATACTTTACCAATTTTTATCTGAAGTTTTTCTGTAAAATAAAATGAAAGTCAATGTAAATTTCATTGGAAAGAAACATGAAGAGAATTCAGATTTGTTGAAAAATTGTATGTAAATTTAAATTATCAGAATGTAGATGAATACACTAAACACAGACACGTAGAAACATACACATACACAGAGTTTGAAAGTTTCCTTTTGAGAAATAAATAATACTCACTACATGAAGAAGGGGAAAATGAATATGTTTTATAAACTGAGAAAACTTTAGAAATATTATATTTGGTAATTAACAAATAAAATTTGTCATGACTTCTTTTAAAAGTACTCTTTTATTACTTAGCTTTTTATCTTTAATGAGTTATCTGGCCCTTCTGAATATATACACAAAAATTTCTTATACTGGTGTTTTTGCTCTATCACCAGATGCTGAATTACAGAATCCTGAACCACTACTCTTATGATATTCAGGGTCAGGCTCATGGGTACCTCTTTTCACAACACTTTGTTAAATGATTAATGCATAACTGTATTTTATGGGAGTCTAATTAATGAAGTTTACTTTCAGAAAGTAAAAGAAAGGGAGGGGAATGAAATATTAAATGAGAGTGAAAGGACTTCTAAATCAGATGACTGAAACTATTTGGACAAAACTTTCATACCAGAAACTAAAAATAGCAAAATGTTACAAGTAAATTCTTAGTAGTATGTAC
>NW_024080498.1:0-14490 GCF_014754425.2 Oryx dammah
CCTCGCAAAGCTAGTGTCTGCCTGATGCCCTTGGACGGTGGTGGAACAATGAGATTCAGTTCCGTTCAGTTCAGTCGCTCAGTCCTGTTCCACTCTTTGCGACCCCATGGATTGCAGCACGCTAGGCCTTCCTGTCCATCACCAACTCCCGGAGTTCACTCAGACTCGCGTCCATCGAGTCAGTGATGCCATCCAGCCATCTCATCCTCTGTCGTCCCCTTCTCCTTCTGCCTCCAATCCCTCCCACCATCAGAGTCTTTTCCAATGAGTCAACTCTTCACATGAGGTGGCCAAAGTACTGGAGTTTCAGCTTTAGCATCATTCCTTCCAAAGAAATCCCAGGACTGATCTCCTTCAGAATGGACTGGTTGGATCTCCTTGCAGTCCTAGGGACTCTCAAGACTCTTCTCCGACACCACAGCTCAAAAGCATCAATTCTTCGGCCCTCAGCCTTCTTCACAGTCCAACTCTCACATCCGCACATGACTAGTGGAAAAATCATAGCCTTGACTAGACGGACCTTAGTCAGCAAAGTAATGTCTCTGCTTTTGAATATCCTTTCTACGTTGGTCATAACATTTCTTCCAAGGAGTAAGCGTCTTTTAATTTCATGGCTGCAGTCACCATCTGCAGTGATTTTGGAGCCCAGAAAAATAAAGTCTGACACTGTTTCCACTGTTTCCCCATCTATTTCCCATGAAGTGATGGAACCAGATGCCATGATCTTCTTTTACTGAATGTTGAGCTTTAAGCCAACTTTTTCACTCTCCTCTTTCACTTTCATCAAGAGGCTTTTTAGTTCCTCTTCACTTTCTGCCATAAGGATAGTGTCATCTGCATATCTGAGGTTATTGATATTTCTCCCGGCAATCTTGATTCCAGCTTGTGTTTCTTCCAGTCCAGCGTTTCTCATGATGTACTCTGCATAGAAGTTAAATAAGCAGGGTGACAATATACAGCCTTGATGTACTCCTTTTCCTATTTGGAACCAGTCTGTTGTTCTATGTCCAGTTCTAATTGTTGCTTCCTGACCTGCATACAGATTTCTCAAGAGGCAGGTCAGATGGTCTGGTAGTCCCATCTCTCTCAGAATTTTCCATAGTTTATTGTGATCCACACTTAGCCTCCTGCGATTGTAGCCCTTAGTGGCTGTGTGTGTGTGTGCGTGCGCGCGCGCTCACTCTCAGTCGCTCAGTCCAACAGGACTCTTTGAGACACCATGGACTGTAGCCTGACAGGCTTCTCCATCTATGGGATTGTCCAGGCAAGGATACTGGAATGGGTTGCCATTTTCTACTCCAAGGGATCTTCCCAACCCAGGGATTGAACCTGTACTCCTCCATTGGCCGGTGGACTCTTTACCACCGAGTCAGCTGGGAAACCCTTAGTTTTGTTTACGTGGCCCAAACCCGGTATGTCTCCTAGGGGGATTTTCAAGCCTTATCTATATTTTATTTCCTTTCATCCCACTTCTTTCATCTCATTTTATCCCCTGCAACTCTCATCTTTCCTGAGAGTTGTTGCTGCGGCTGCTAAGTCACTTCAGTCGTGTCCAACTCTGTGCGACCCCCATAGATGGCAGCCCACCAGACTCCTCAGTCCCTGGGATTCTCCAGGCAAGAATACTGGAGTGGGTTGCCATTGAGTTAGCAGCCCTCATTTCTCAGTGTCTGCTCTTTTTAATGCCTTGAAAGCTCCCAAATGAATAGTTGCTTTTGAACACAGCGCCTCTGAACTGTGCCGACCTGGCTGGGTCCCTGCACTGGCCCCAATAGAGGCTCTGTGTCAGAGTTTTGGAGGTTGTGGCCCTGGCCAGTACACTGGACCGGAGTTTTCTCAGAGCTTGCCATTAGAGGCCAGTCGGCACTTTCTCAGGGTCGCAGCCCCTCGGCCATCCCCATCCTCAGAGCGATTGGCCAGAAGCAATGTACTTGCTTAGAGCCAGTTTCAATTTGGCAAGTTCCACATTAACCTCTGCTTCCCATTTCACTCTTGTACAAATCACAAGTCTTACAAGTCATAGTATGTCCCGCTCAGCGACTTTTCGCGTGGCCAACACTGATTTAGCAAGAGTGACAGTAACCATTTAATGGTAGTGTTACTAACCAGGGTTCTTGGCCTCTTTAATCAATAAGAATTGAAGACAGGCTAGATGAGAAATTCAGGCAAGTCTTTACTGGGACCCCTGCTGCAGAATGTGGGAACTGAGAACTGGCTTTCTCAAGGAGGTGGGGTAGCTGGTTCCTTATACGGCGTGAGGATAGGGGTGTGCCCCGGGGGTTGGTGGATTGGGTGGTTTACCAACCCCTTAGAGGGTGTAGTAGGCAAGGAGCATGCGCAGTACCCTGCCCTTGCTCTCCGCTCTGTGTAAGTGGCAGGTAGGATTTTAGGTCTCTTTGTGTCTCCGTGTTGAGAATTTGCCCCATCTGGGCAGGCAGGCGGTTCTTTTTAGTCCCTTATAGTTTCTTTGTATCTTGGTGCCTCTGGCGGAGACTTTTTGTCTAGGTGCAAGCATTGCAGGACTGCAGCAAAGGGTCCCAGATCTCAGGCCATCGCAGTAGACTATACCTATCCACGGTGTCTGCTGCCTGATCTTTGTAGAGTTGGCTTCTCTGAACGGTTGGCTTGCAGAAATTCTTTTTCGGCGTGGTTTGCTCTGCAATCTGTGCGATCGTGTTGTTTTGTTTTTGCTTGTATCTGCGCCTGAGGACTTATTCTCTTGTATTATTGTAATGCAAGTGTAGTTTCCCACCGAGTCGCTGGGTCTGTCTGCGCTCAACGGTAACCCTCGGGGGCACACCCGGATCTTGCGCCGCCGGTGGAGGGTCCGGGAGCCAAGGTTGCGGGCGGTTCCAGCCGCCCAGCCGGGGATGTCTCAGCCTCACTTCGGGTCTGCAGCTCCTAGCCGGCGCTTTCTCTTTGGCATCCACCCTCCCGGCACCAAAGGGAACTTCTCTCCCTCGCGTGGGCCCCAGGTGCCCCGTGCTGTCACTGCTCGGCCCTAGCACCGCTCGGTTCGTGCCGTCGGGTCAGCGTCGCGGCGCCGGGATTCGCCCTGACCTGGGGAATCTATTAACATCTCCGCTGGGAGAAGGAGGGCTGCCATTGTTCTGACACAAGGCGAGCCTGCTACCCGCTGGGTGTCTTGTTGGCGGCGGCACCGTTCCTTCCTCCAAACCCGAAGATTCTCGGCCGCTGACCGCTGCGTCTCAGAGTTTCTCGGTGAGTTTCCCGGCGCCAGGCGCCTCACCTCCCTAAAGAAAAGGGGAGTTGAACTAGAGTATAGACGCCTTGTCCCGAGTTGGTGTGGGGCGCCGAGTTAGAACCACGTCCAGCACCGGTTGGACGCTGGTGAATGTTAACTACAAGTCTTCTTAGAATCGTTCTCCTACTGCGATTTCTCGGGGGCCAGAATAGTTCCAGAGGATTGGACTCAACGGTGATTGAAAATCTATATTCTCTTCCTCGGGCGCCGTCTCCTATAATCTCTTCGTCTCCCTTGGCTAGTGTCTGGCACCCCAGACTCCCCCTCCCTTCGCTGACAGGACTCTGTGTGCGCAGTTGTAGACGTGAGGGCTGTGACTCAGCTGTTACAAAGCTGCGATTCAGAGAAAGGGCCAGCTCGGCTCTGGTGGAAACTACTGAGAAAACACCGGCCCAGTGCACTCGCCCGAGGGCGATCGACAAAACGCTGCCCCAGAGACCCAAGGGTGGCGGCACCCAGCAGGCGGGCACAGTGCAGATCGCAACGTTGTGTCCAAAGGCACACGTCAGTTTTGGAGCTTTTCGAGGATGCTGTCCCCTAGAAACTGAGAACCGAGTTTCAGAAGAGTTTGAAATCTTGAAAGATCAGAGATACCAGGGATAAATGACATGAATAAAGTGGGGTGGAAAAAAAAAAAAAAAACAGACCAGCTGTGAAAACTCCCCTGATGGAGAAAACTGAATGAGGCACGTAAGCAAAACTAAATCGAGTTTATTCAAAACACACGGGTAATTTAACTCAGCCTATTTCTTGCAAGTGCCTTTGAAAGTGATTTTTAAAAAACTGTTGTTATCTTCTTAAAACGAAGTAGGATAATCACTTTAACCAGTCTCCTGCTCCCTGGAAACCCCGAGGGTAATAACCAAGCATTGTAAAGGTCAGTTTCCTCATGTTCACTTTATAAGCTGCCCTGAGACATCAAGGCTCTGAGCTTCACACTAGTTTTGAATTTGAAATCTTCCATTTTGAGAAGTTTGTTTCTTCTTCAATAAAATATTTATATGCAGTAAAGCTCTCTGAACTTTCTTTTAACAATTCTTGTTGTTAAAATAGTGTAGGAAGTAATCTGAAGCTGGTGAGTAACTGCAACAGGTACCCATGGAGCCCATTGCGCTCACTGATTTCTGACTGATTTGAGATCTCAGCTCTTCTCCCTTTGTGTTGAGTTTTCCAGTTCTGTTGAGGGGCCTTTGTGGAAGCTTCTTGGTAAGTCAGTCTACTCTGTTCCAAAAGGGGGTACCTCATGATTCTCTGTGTTTTTTGAGAAATGGCCTGGCAGTGTTGTGACTTTAGGGAATAAATGCAAAGATGGGTTCCACTGGTACAAAACTAGAAATACGATCTTGTGCCTTTGGGGGAAATGGGTCAACTATTGGATGATTTGTGAGGAAATAAAATTTCTATTTCAAGGCAGGACAATAAAATTTAACATAAAACTCTCTTTCCCTTCATGCTCCCCCTTTCAGCCTCCTCATTCCCTCCTAGTGTGCATTCTGTGATACACACCAGCCAGACCTCCTGAAAGAAGGGAATGCCTGTTCCCCAGCAGAGATATTTTCCCCTCTTTTTGTGACCCTAGCAATGCAACTTCTTAAAGATGACCATTCTTTTCCAACTCCACAGGGGGCCATAGTGACGTACTGCTTGCTTTGTGTACCTGGACAATGTACCTTTGGTGAACTTAATGTAAAGTGGCCTTTTGTAAGCTCCTTTGTCTCAAAAACGTATATGACTATGCCTTGGGCTGCTATAGGAGGATCTGTTCTCATAGCTTCTAAGGGTCTATCTCCTGTGTTACAATCCACAGTTTGACTTGAAGGAAATTTTCTTTTGCTTCTTGATTGTTAATTGAATTCCTGTCAATATTTGCTTGGCATAGTTGGCAGGATATAAGAGACACCCAACAGAGGAAGTCTGGACTCTACCCTGAACAGGTGCTTGGACACATGCTCTGCCCTTTGAGCTTAACCAGCTTTTCGGTATTCCTTTTCAGTATTTATCTTTTGAGTAAATTCTCCTGATATTCCGGCATCATTGCTTTAAATTTAAAGTTTAAATGACATCCAAAGTTTCACTCAAGCTGTTTTCCTTGGGACTTGGCGTCCCAGGTGAGTACTGACATTCCCTACGCTGGGACGGGGAAGGGGGGTTGGAGTGAACAAACTTAATTGACTTTTTAATTTTTGATTTAAGTTGGAAAGACTGTGTATCTGTGGTCTGAACAAACCGTTTGCTGGTGAGACAGCCGGCTCAGCTCCGAAGTAAAGGGACCCTTGTTCCTCCCAGCCACCTGGCGTTCTCCAGCGACTGAGAACCTAGCAGAAGTGTCTGAGGGTTAGTCCTCATGAAGGGAGGCAGGGATCCCGCAATCGAGCCGGCTGGGCTGCCGTGGGCTATGTCCACGGCGCAGGGACCCCGGCCGTCCGCGCCTTGTCCGCCCCCGGGACGACCGCTGACCCGCCGGGCTGGAAGCGCCAAGCCGGCCCAGGCCAGCCGCGCCTCCCAGCTCCTCCATGTCCAGCAGCCAGGCAGGCTGGCCGTAGCCGGACCCAGTCGCTGCGGACCCAGTCTGCCTGTCTGCCGTGCCGGCGGCCGCGGGTTCGAGGCCGCCTGGATACCCGAACCAGACCCCAGGATGCAGGGCTTTTCGCTGGAAAGCGGAGCTAGCTCTTCTGCTGCTGGGCTTGCCGGAGCCGCCTAGCCGTCAAGCTGGCCTTGCTGCCTCCTAAGCCCATCTACCACGATGCTGGCGACCTTTCCTGGCTGGCCTCGGTTGCCGCCACCGCCCTGGCTCAGCCGCACAGCAGCCGCCAGAGGAGGGCGCGGGGCCTGGGGCGTACAACCTGCGCCAGAGCGAGCGCGCACACTTGGAGGTGCTCCCGGTGCGAGCTGAACGCCGTTTAGGTTTTCTAGCGCACCGCTTGGGACAAGCGGCTCGGCTGCATGTTCCTGTGCTGGGCGCCTTCAGCGGCTGCACGCCGTTCTCTCCCACCGCAACGCCGCGGGCCTGGGCCAGATGCGCAGCCTCTATTGATACATCGGCCTCCGTTCGCGCATCAACTGCAACATCTCCTACCACGACTAGGGCTACGGCGTCAGCTAGGGCAAGCCCTCCAAACTGATACCGACGCCACCTGGCGGGTGCTGCACCCAATAAGGCGTTAAGTCCTGAGACCATCATCTCCTATGACCCTAGCTTTGGGAAGCACCTACCCCGTGGTAGACCTGACCTCCAGGTATGAGTGTGCAGCTGTAATTCTCCATTCGCCGCTGATATGTGGATTGCGTGTGGCTTTTCCCGATACCAGGAAAACATACTGCTTTGATGTTTTCCCTAGCATTGACAGGTATTTAAAGTCACCTCTGCCATACTTCCGCGGTACACAGGACGAAGTCATGGCCACGTACGTACGAGCGCTTTCCCGGGGCCGTGGAGCCCCTCTGGGTCAAAGGGACGGGGATAATGACATACAGTTTTATACATACAATACCTAGAAAGACTAAGACAGTTCATATTTCAGGAACTTCCTAATTCCTGAATATGACTTGATTTTACTTCATCAACTGTGAACGTGCTTCAACTGGATGGCTGTCATGGGCCTGATAACCACGAGGAAAAGCTCAGCGTTTGGGGGCATCCTAATCAAAGAGCTGAGGACATCTTGGTCTTTGGTATATAGAGGTTCTTCTAACTCACACATCATGTTAAACTGAACAGTTGTGATTTTCAGCTTTGTTGCCTTGTGGAATGGAAAGGAGAGCTGAGTGGGGGGATGGTTTTCTTGTGCTTTAAGAAGGATGCTCACACCCCTTTCTCCACCTTGCCCGTCAGGTGGGAATCATTTATGTAGGACTCAACCTCTCTCCACCAGTGCTCTCTTGGTATTTGACCCTTTCAACCACTGGATTCATAGCTCTAATCCATTGTGAAGCTGTGGTAGTGTAACTGGAAACCACTCTGATGAAAATTACTTTGTTAATTTTTGTTAACATGCTGATCTTCCCCCACACAAATCAAATTAAAGGGTAATTTATTGGAACAATTGTGAACAGCTTCATCAACTGGAACAAAATAAATATAACCGGAGACTTCTTATATAAAAGTAAACAGGATTTTTAAAGCGTGAATTTATTACTAGTCCACAGAGTTTTAATATTTTGATCACCTGATTAGTCTAACAAAGAATCTAGCCCACAGTCCTTCTGTAAAGTCCTCCTTGTAGGCTTCTTTAAAGTGCTGTACATATCTGCAATTACATTGTGCATAGATTGTTAATAGGTAACTTTCTTTTGTCAGGCTTCAACAACAAAACTGCAAATATAGTTGTAATGTAAATGACTGAATACATTTTCTTAATATGTTTTACTCCTATATTTTGCTATTAAAAATGTTAGAACTTTTCTGAGACAAAAAATTACAAGTTTATGCTTTGAAAAAATTATGTAATTAAAATTTCACTAAATTTTTAGTTTAGGAGTTACTTGGGTCTGACACAGGAATTGTGCCAATAAGCATCAGAAGTGTAAAAATACTAAAACTGCTACACTACTTGTATTGGTTGGGGTTTGGGTTTGAGGGGGTCTTTGGTTTTATTGAAATGATTTTCTTCCCCCAATTTGAAAGCCTTAAATATACTGTAAGCCTTAGATTGCTCTCCAGTTGGATTAAGATTGATTGCCAGTTTGTATACTGTTGCTTGGATATGACACAGTAGTTGGTCATGGAATAAAGGATGCATGGCTCAGAAAGAAATTTTAAAAGGAATTCTGAAAAAAAGAGTTTTATGCATGGTGAACACTCAATAAAAATAGATTGAATTCAATCAGGTAAATGAATTTTAATAGTGAAGTTGTACAAAACTAGACTTGTCTTTCCCCTTATTAAGAGGACAAAGCTATCTTGAAATACTGATCTTTTTTGATAAATAGATTGTAAACTTTTTTTACTAACTCTTATGCAATATGTTGTAATTTTTTGTATTTGCCTTTGAAATCTTTTATTGTCATTTTGGTTGAATGACTAAGTGGTGTTTCACAGTGACTATGATCCTAGTTAGCCAAATGTTAAAAATCCTTCTGATATTTGACAAACTTTTTCAAATCAAATTCTGAATAAAGTTCTTTTGACCTCTGGTTAATTTTGGAATGCTTGAATGTGTCCTTGAACATCTCAAAAAGAGATAGTAAACTAATTAGGCTTATTTGATATGCTAAATTACATGGAAAATATTGACAAATAGTGATAAACCTTCTTAGGTTATAAGTGTTCTAGAAATTATATGATCTTCCCTAAAACTTGAAATGTTGTGGTATGTTCTCAATCATTTCCAGTTATCTCAAAATGTTTTATGTCACAGAAAAAGCCAAATTTCCTTGACAGCTGTATTATAACCAGATCTTTAGCTATGTTTTTTGTCTTTTGTCATTTATAGTTATTATCTCACTCTGATGCTTTGACAAAAATCTATGTAGATGACTTGCTTTTATGCTTGTAAACTAATTTTGAGGAGCTTGGTGGGGTACAGTCCTTGCAATTACAAAGAGTCCAACAAGACAGCACATTTCTCATTCATAATCTCAGACCTGCCTATACTCTGATTTTAGATTTTTAATTTTTTTCCTTGAATTTCCTTTCCTTTGTGCTAGCTTGTCCTTGTCCCTAGGATTCCAAAGTTTAGCAGTCCTCTGTTTTCTTTATCTGCTATTTCCATCCATTCCACACCCTATTCTAATGAGCTTTCCCATCCCGTGTGATCAAAACCAGAGGAATAGTTCCAGCAGAAATCTCATGGCTCCTAAGATGCTTAGGCTCTGCTTCCAGCATCATTGGAACTGGCGATGGTGGTCCCTGGGGCAGAAGCTGAACTGTAATGCTTGGAAGTGTCCAGGACACTAGAGTGTCCAAGCTCAGTTCGCAGAGTCAGGAAACTCAGGCCGATGATGAGATCCCTCATCAACAGATCTCCTCCACAGCATCCACCTCTTCTGGGGACTCCTTGAATGGATCCTTATGACTCTCGGGAGTGGGCTCTAGGCTGCTTCTGTACACTGCCACTGGATATACCGTGTTCTGGGTCTGTGTCACTGACAGTTTGCAATGCACAAACTCACAGAGACCTGAAAACAAATCTCACTCGAAGTCCTAGAGGTCCCAAGAGAGTGGACTCACCCCGGGATAGGATCAAAAGGTGACACCTCCTGGCCCCCTCATCCTAGATCATCCTTTAAGTGTCCCCTCCACCCACTAACTTCCCAGGTGGCGCTAGTGGTAAAGAACCTGGCCGCCAATGCAGGAGATGTAAGAGATGTGGGTTCGATCCCTGGGTTGGGAAGATCCCCTGGAGAAGGGCGCAGCAACCCTCTCCAGCATTCTTGCCTGGAGAATCCCATGGACAGAGGAACCTGGTGAGCTACAGTCCATAGGGTCACAAAGAGTCAGACAAGACTGAAATGAACTTACCCACCCCCCACAATCCCCATTACCATTTCCCTGAGCAGGACCTGTGCTTCAGTCTCTGCTCCAGCACTACTAGTACGGTGCTCTGTGTCAGCTGGTCTGAGAGCTACGCACTGGAACAGAACTTCCAGGCTGTGAGCTGCAGGCCTGGGATTGCACAAAAGAGTGGCGAGCATAAAGATCATCAGATTCCAGACCTTGCCCCAGTCACTTCTCTTGGGATCGTGCTTGCATGCATGCATGCTCAGGTTGCTTCAGTCATGTCCCACTCTTTGTGACCCCATGGACCAAAGCTCACCCTCCATCCATGGGATTCTCCAGGCAAGATAATGGAGTGAGTTGCCAGGGGATCTTCCCTGTGTTCCCCCCATTGCAGGGGGATTCTTTACAGCTGAGCCACCAAGGAAGCCCCCTTTTGGGGATCACCTGAATTTAAATGACAAACTGCTTTCCAGTCTTTACGAGTTTCTGAGATAAGGCTCAGAAACCAGAGCACCTCCAGGTGGGGCAGTAGGCCACCAGCCCCAGAACGGATGCCCATGACCTGCCAGAGGCGCCCGCAGGAAAGGTGGCCACCAGTGATGAGGAGCCCCATTGCCACTTCCATGGCACACTCCCTCAACAGGTGACATTGTTTCTTAGGATGAACAAGTGGAGTACTAAAACACAGATGGCTTTGCCCTGCTTCCTGCTCTGGGAGCCACCACTGTGTGTCCCAGTGTTGGTGACAGCAGATGCCAAGAGTTGAGGCCTGTAAGAATATGGGCTGTCTCCATCTTCTGTTTCCAGAAGTCTGAGATTTCCACTGAGACCTTTCACTGGGTGATCCTCTGCTCTGGATATTATAGCAACATCCCTCTGCTCACATGATGGCCAGTGTTGTGTTTAGAAAAAAATATGTGCCCATTTTCCCCCACTCTTTTGATAAAGTTGCCCATAAACGTGAGATTCTTCTTTCTCAGGTTGATTTCTACTTTGGTTGTTGGAGATGGAGGAGGTCCAGGGGTGGAGGAGTGAGTGTGGGTTGTGGGGCTGGTATTCTCAGGATGCGGGGAGGGTGGTTCTGTCCCCTGGGCATACAGAGATGGTCAGAGCTTTTCAAAGTCGCAGACATGCACTGGTCATCCAGAAGATCCAGTAGACAGGATCTCTGAGAATTTCACTGAGTCCACTGTTACCGTTCAGTCATGCCTGACTCTTTGGGACCGCATGGACTGCAGCCTGCCAGGCTTCTCTGTCCAAAGAAGTCTCCAGGCAAGAATACTGGAGTGGTTTGCTATTTCCTTCTTTAGGGATCTTCCTGACCCAGGGATCAAACCTGGCTCTCCTGCACTACAGGCAAATTCTTTACCAACTGAGCTGTCAGGGAAGCTCATTGAGTCCAGGGCCCCAACTAAGTCTTCCTGCACCTCCTGGAGGCCCAGCTTTCCTGCAGAGGGGGCTTTTTGAGATGTTCCAGCTGCTCTGGCATCTCTACCTCACTTCTCTGGCTTCTTAATGATTTAGGATCAAATTAGTAGGCTATAAATGTAAAGGGGTATGGGCCAGACCTCTGATCCTGACTTTTGTGAGGATCATACTCGCATGGACTTCTAAAAACTCTTTCCTTCTTTTGGTGCATGGGCTGGGGCCCTTCCTACCTCCAGGCTTGGTGTGTGTGAGAGGAGGGCATCAAAAGTGGCCAGTGGCAAAGGAGATCCAGCTGTCTGTCTCAGATTCAGACTACAAATCTGGGACCAGAATGAGTGCGGGTAGGATTCTGGGTCAGTGAGTAACCTGCCTCTTAAATAATTTTCTTTCTGGGTCTAGCTAGAGAGTTGCTCTTCCATCCAATGGGGACAGAATAAAGGGATAACCTGAGTAATAAAATAACTAATCCCACTAGAGAATTGCAAGTAAAGAAGTAAGTATGGAAGACATTTGTGAGTGAACGATTACTCAAGAAAGCAGGTCTGCTTAACTGCAAAACCAACAGGCTTGCTTAGCAACAAAACCATGTAGCAGAAGTGTAAGATAGGCACCCATACAATAAAATAATGGTAGCTTGAGACCCATATCCTGTGAATTCAGTAGGTTAATGACCCCTAGGACATGCTCTCTGCACACATAAAAAGCAAGAAGTTATGAAAAGATGACATTTCAAAGTGGAAGACTCTCATTGTACTGAGACCTGAAACAATTTTTCCACAGTGCCATGACAGTACTGGCTTGACCATGTAAGGACAAGAAAATTCCCCTGCCCAACCTGGAGGAGCAGAGAGGATGAAAACATGATATCCACTTAAAATGAGGAAGAAAGTGGTTTGCTCCCCTTCCCCACTTTTCCTTTGATTATAAAAAATGTAGCTCACTAAGTTTTCAGGGCATGGCTCCTTCTTGCCCACCCACCTGTAAGCCTCACAAACCTCCATTGTAGTAAATACCTTCTTCTCTATCACTTTATCTCTTGCTGAATGCTTTCTGGGCTGAGACATAAAGGACTGAAGGAACTTGGAGCCCCCAAAACACCACCTAGTGGTTTCAGTTTCAAGGCCTCTGCATCCCCTGTTCCGCTCACCTACCACCAATCCTGGTCCATTACCATATACAGACTACTGATGCTCTAATCACTGAGCTACTTTAATGACCAGCAAGAATCAGAGGAGCTCCTGGCTTTGTCCTGGGATTCTGTTATTTAAAGTAATACATAGGGATTTCCATGGTGGTCCAATGGCTAAGGCTCTGTGCACCCAATGCAGGGGGCCTGGGTTCTATCCCTGGTCAGGGAACCAGATCCCACATGTCACAGAGATGAGTTCACATGCTGCAACTAAAGATCCCCCATTCTGCAACTAAGACCTGGTACAGCCAAATAAATAATTTTTAAAAATTAAAAAAATAAAGTAACACATATAAAAGAAATAAAGCATCATTATTTAACTGTTTTATTTATTTCTTGATGGAAATACATGTACAAAGGGAAACTTAAAAAGTTCCAAATGAAATATTGTGGGGAATTTTTCTTCTTTTTACTTTTTTTCTCATTGAAAAATCATGATCAGTAGCAAACAAACATCCTGAAAATACCCTGAGTGCAGAAAGTAAACTTTAAAAGTATTTATACATTTCATTCAGGGCATCTAGATTTATTTTTATAAGGTTGGTTAAATAAATAAGATTGAAGTAAGTCAGTAAGGATGAAGATAAGTGTCTTTCATGCCTTATTTTATACCTTCTAAGTAACAAACACAGCACTCAAATCACTTACACAGGAGATTTATTAGAGGAAGGAGATAACTGGAATTTGATGGAAAAGGAAGACAACAGACATCAGACTGAACATCCCTCGGGAAAAGAGTCTGAGAACCACACTGCAAACTGGCCCCCCAAGAGAGACACCACCAGAGATCCAAAAAGAAAAACATTGAATCAGAAGACTCACTAGCTGTTCTCTTTGGGACCATGCAACTGATGGCACGTGGTAGAATACTAGGTCATTCCAAGTATTGATATGTGGGGTACGTATGCATAGAGTAATCTGTAATCCTCATGCACTACTTCCTGATCATAAATGCTGCATTGTTCCCAAAGAATCATCTGGCAGTACTCCCTTAAATTTGGTTGATGCATATTCCATGACATGCCAATTCTGCTCCTGAGTACCTATCCTAGAGAAATTGTCTCACTGACCAATAGAGATGATTCCATATGGTAATGACAATAATTCTGTATGGTAATGTCTTAGCAATCTGAGTGTCCCTGGGGTACAGTGCAGGCTGAAGTATGACAGAAGCTCATTAGAGGGGAACAGGCAAGAGAAGGAAGCAGCAGATGAAATTTTCATACAGAGATTTTGCAAACTGGCAAACAAGTGAAATGTAATGAATAAAATCAGAATAGAACACATTTCCTTTTACATGAATATAGAGGCATGCAGGAAAATATTATAATGCAACATTGAAAAATATTAAAAATACACACTAAAAATACAATAGTTATTAATAGAAAAAATTACACCTAAAGGGGAGCAGACAAATAAGAATCACTTATGATAGAATGGCAATAATTACGAATGAACAGGATAGGGGCCATACAAACGACATGATTAAAAACACAGTGTTCACTCAATTCAATGTGCTCTGGGAAGTATGAAAATCAGGGCAACCAGGTTGGTTAAGAACCCACCTACCAGTGCAGCAGATATGGGTTTGATTTCTGGTGGAGGAACTAAGATCCCACAAGTGGCAGGGCAACTAGAGAGACTTTGTGCTCCAAAACTACGCAGACCTTTCACTCTGGAGCCCACAGAGCCACAAGGAAGACCTGAAAAACAGTGAAAGTGTTAAGAGCCAGGTTCTCTCTGCAACTTCATTGGCCTGTAAGGAAGACCCGGTGCAGCCATAAATAAATATATTTTTCTTAAAGAAATAGAAATATCAGAATTCTAAGTGGGTACCGCGCTCTCCTTTTCCCCACCCCTACATGATCACTCTGTTCCTCTTTTCCCTTCCTGATATGAAAGCAAGAGGACCTGGAATCTCAGCCCACCTCCAGCATGAACCACCTGTGGGTTTTGCAAAGAACCAACCTGGCTGAGCCTGTCTCTAACACCAGGCCATCCTCTCTCATCTGCTCAAAGAAGAGAACCTGAAGTGTGATTTGACCAATTGTGCCTCCCAAGCAAAGAGGCTTCTTCCAGTGAATGGAAACTACCAGGGACCCTCATCTTCTCCCCTTCCCCTCCTTTAACCCAATCACCAAAAACCACTCAGAACTTCCATGCCCCTCC
>NW_024080498.1:14500-18674 GCF_014754425.2 Oryx dammah
CCCCTTCAGTCACCACCCTGGACTGGAGCCTGGGTCACCCCAGCGGAAGCCTCATTCTACTTGGCTGGACTTCTTTGGGTCCCTTGCCTTGCTCTAGAATGAGCCTGGAGATCTCTTTGGGCAGAGCATTCCTTCTTTATCGTTCCTTTCCTGAATTTCTGACAGGCTTTGCAGTTAGAAATCTCTCTTCTGCTTTTGAACTATGGTGTTGGAGAAGACTCTTGAGAGTCCCTTGCAGTGCAAGGAGACCAAATCAGTCAATCCTAAAAGGAATCAACCCTGAATATTCATTGGAAGGACTAATGCTTAAGCTGAAACTCCAATACTTTGGCCACATGATGCAAAGGGCCGACTCATTAGAAAAGACTCTGAGGTAAAGGGGGTGACAGGATGAGATGGTTGGATGGCATCACCAACTCAATGGACATGAGTGTGAGCAAGCTCTGGGGAGATGGTGATGGACAGGTAAGGCTGGTGAGCTGCAGTCCATGGGGTCCCAAAGAGTCTGACACACTGGGGAACTGAACAACAACTACTTCTGGGAACCCATGCTTGCTTTCTTTCTTTTTTTTTTTCAGCAGGTGAAACAATTTTATTTCACAATTATCTTTAAAACCACAAAAACACTATGTTCTTCGTATAAAAACATTAGTAGAGAGAACTATACTTTCTAGAAAATGATTATAGAGGCCTTCTTAAAGAAAAATGAACCCAATTATATGGTTTTGGTGGGAGCTTAGGGAAAACTCACATCTGAACTGATTCCTAAAACATACCATTCTATCCCACCATCCTGCATCTTTTGGTTCAAAGCATAGATTACTGTCATTAGTGTCTGCTCCTGCATTCTTACATGTATGACAATACATATACAGACTGGTTTATTGTTTAATGTTCCATTGGTTCATCAGCCTTTTCTGCAGGTTCAACAGCAGCTTGAGTAGGCTGTGCCTTTCTCTGTGGTCTTTCTTCCAGACCTTCCAGGAATGGAGACACATCATCATCATAAATTGTAAACTCCAAGTCTTTACCCATGCTTTCTTAAGAAACTTCCTTATAGCTGTACTTAGGTCATTCTTATATTAATTCCAATTGTGCCCAGTGATTAAAATGTAACTTCTTAATCTCTGCCTGTGGAATTGATTTGGGTGGGTGGTTGAAAAGATAACCTGGAACACACTGCAGTGACTGTAACAACAGGGCTTGAACTCAAGGCGGAGATTCTCACCAACTGCAGAGGAAAGCAGCAAGAGGACCACCATGTAGGCTATGAGAGGGAAGAATTCCAGGTCCTTCCCCTGGGGACACCCTGTGACCACCTACCGTGGGATATCCTGGCTTTTCTGGATCCCATTCAGCCACTTGATCTGCAGGATTTGGCTTCTCTGGGGCTGCAGTGGGACCAGGCTGGAACCCAAGTGTCAACTCCCAGACAGGCCTTTTGGGGAGCTTCCAAAGTACTCAGGGCACAGAGAAAGCCTCTGAGTCTTCATTATTTCGCTCCTGCTCAGTAGTTCCCACCCTCCCAGAAGTAGAACACTCCCCTGAGCCTCTGCTCAGCCCCTGAAGGTTGTCCAGACCCAGGATTCTGCTCAGTGAAGGGAGGGCAGTAGCCAGATTTCTGCTTTTGCTTGCAGACAACACAGCTCTCACAGCAAGACAGGTAAAGTGCCAAACCTTCACTCTGCTGTACCATGAAACAGCATGTCTGGGCCAAGAAAGAGGAACAAGAAGCAGAAGTCCTCTAGCCTAGAACCCCTGCTGCTGCTGCTAAGTCGCTTCAGTCGTGTCCGACTCTGTGAGACCCCATAGACGGCAGCCCACCAGGCTCCCCCCATCCCTGAGATCCTCCAGGCAAGAACACTGAAGTGGGTTGCCATTTCCTTCTCCAATGCATGAAAGTGAAAAGTGAAAGTGAAGTCGCTCAGTCGTGTCCGACTCTTCGAGACCCCATGGACTGCAGCCTACCAGGCTCCTCTGTCCATGGGATTCTCTTGTCCAGGCAAGAGTACTGGAGTGGGGTGCCATTGCCTTCTCCACCTAGGACCCCTAAGATGTCAGAAACCAGATGCTGAGAAATAGACATAGGTGTCAACCCTCAGTACACATTCCTTCAAGATGCCAAGTTCGGGGGAAGAAGCAAATTAATATCCTCTTCTGAATGGCAAAACTAAGTTGAGTGTGGCTTTGGTCAGATCTGATTAGGTCATCCTAGCATTTGATGCTCACAGTATGTTTACCAGCATTTCAGAGAAGCAGCAAGAGAAAAACAAAGAAATAAATCCCCCCAAGAAAGGTGTTTTTCTCCTTTTCAGTGACATCTGCCCTTCCTCTGTTCAGTGTGTGGCAGAAGAATTTTTTTTTTCTATGTTCACTCTTTCATTCGAAAAGCCTTACTAAGCATCAGTATTGTACTACGTGTGTACATGACCCTGAAGCTAAAGCCATCAACCAGCAGACATGATCTGTCATACAGTGTTTGACTTTCATGGAAGGAACAGGCAGGAAACATGCCAATAAATAAGCAAATAAAACTCATTTCATATGATAAGTGCTACCAAGAATACTTTATAAGTGAATTGAAAGAAGGTAACTAGAAGGGTGCTACGCTTACCAAAATAGCATGATTACAGATATGAGGGTGTCCTTTCAACTTAGATCTCAATAGTGTGAATGGAAATGCTAGAGGAAGGAAAACCTCACCATCAAGAGAGGACACCCAGTTCCCAGACAGCCTAGAAAAAGGTGAACACAGTCACAGACAGAGGGAAAGCAAATGCAGGATTTCTATGGCCCTAGTGAGATATATCTGGCCCTTCGCAATCTCAGAGTCTTCTTTCTGAGAGGACCTACTAGCATAAAATCATACCTAATAGACAATTACGATGAAAGATTTAAATTTTGTGTTAGATTTGATTGAATAGTTGAATTACTGACTTTGCTGACCTAATCAATTATCCGATTGACCATAGATCTCTCAGCCAAGAGATTGATAAGGGAGAACTAACTGATGGTATTTGAAGGTGTGTTCACATTTTCTTCTTCACTCTGTAAGATTATATGACCCCATATATCAGCTAAACTGTTTAGTTTCTAGATTGTGACATCGTTTTTTTCTGCAGTAATACAAAATAAACAGAAGGAAAAAATGTTGGGATAATTCAAAAATCTTTTCCAAGACAGTAGAGAACAGTAGAATTGGCTTTAAATATAACAGAGTAATCTGAAGTATGTAAACTGAAGATCCTTTAATACATCGTCTCCCCCTCTTAGCAACTTGTGTCTAGGGAAGTTGAAAGGAACCAGTATGGTGATTTTCACAGTTTGGAGGTGGAGGAATGTCAGCTAGAGGGCTGCCCAGTAGGTCTCTGCCTGGGTAATGGACTCTCCATTGGGAAACCTCATTCCTCTGTGTGTTGTATCCACCCAGGCACCTTCCTTTCTTACAATGCAAATGTCCACATACTGTTCACACCTCGACAGATATATCTCTGCTACTTAGCACAACATAGCTGCACTCAGCTTCTTATTTACCTTTAAAGATATTATAATATACTTAATAAAATACTGGGGTCGAGATGTATTAAAGTGATAATAAGAGCTTACCTGATAGAGTGCAACCCTATCTACAAGGTCCAAGACAGCCCCAGGAAGCAGTCATTCCTACAAACACTCCTGCTACTTTGGGCCCTATGGCTTCACAGCATTCTCTGCCATATTTTGCTTTCCAAAGAGCTTGAACCAAAATTTACACACAAAAGGTTAGGTTGCATAAAATTTTGGATTTTCAAAAAGGCTTGAAAATCCCCTTAGGGGACATAACGGGTTTAGGCCATGTAAACAAAACTAAGGGTTTCCCAGGTGACTCAGTGGTAAAGAATCCACCTGCCAATGGAGGAGACAAAGGTTCAATCCCTGGGTTGGGAAGATCCTCTGCAGTAGGAAATGGCAACCCACTCCAGTATCCTTGCCTGGACAGTCCCATAGATGGAGAAGCCTGTCAGGCTACAGTCCATGGTGTTGCAAAGAGTCCTGTTGGCTTGAGCGACTGAGAGTGCGCGCGCGCGCGCACATACACACACACACACACACTGGCACTAAGGGCTAAAATTGCGAAGGCTAATATCGTTCCACCACCGTCCAAGGGCATCAGGCAGACACTAGCTTTGCGAGG
>NW_024080499.1:0-26724 GCF_014754425.2 Oryx dammah
GAAGAGCTGACTAAATCCCTCATTGAGGACTGTCCTTCCAGGTCTTTGGTTACCTTTGGGCAATTACCTTCTCTCTTTTTTCACACCTGACTGGTGAGAGGGTAACAGGCAGGAAGGCCAGGGGTCTCCAAATGGAGGAAATAGCCTGCAAGTGTCAGACATTTTATCTCCCTTAAGCGGCAGGAGGAAACAAACGCGATATTTTTTCCTTCTCTATACAAATTTAAAAGGAGGTTTCTCTTAAAATTCTGTCTTGCCGTGACACCTGGTTTCACCTGAAGTTAACAATGCCTTTTTCTTATGGAAATGTTTATCTTAAACTATGCTAATATACTGTACATTTACCCCAAACTCTGTCTTCTAGTCGGTTCCCCCTTTTGGGCTCAAAACCTACTTGATAAACCAGTATGTTATACTCCAATATTGTTCCTCTAATCTATGTAAATTCATGGGGTCGAAAAGAGTCAGACACGATTGAGCGACTGAACTGAACTGAACTGAACTGAACTGAACTGAACTGAATCTATGTAAATGAAACTATTTGTATGGTGATTTGCCCTTCTTCAAGATTCAAGTTAATCATTTTATGGCCCAAGATAAACCATTTGGTGCCAAGATTATCCCAAAATACATCTTATGGGTGAGGGGCCTGGTGCCATTCTAAGTTTTGAGACATTCCTTTCTTTCATTAGCAGATTGCTGGTGACTATATAACATCCAGCTAAAGACTAGCAGGGGGGTACTCTTTCTGCCCCCTTCTGATGCCTATGTCAGAAGCTTTCTCTATCTCCTTTATACTTTAATAAAACTTTGTTACACAAAATCTCTGAGTGATCAAGCCTCGTCTCTGGCCCCGGATTGAATTCTTCTTCTCGGAGGCCAAGAATCCCGGCGTCGTAATTCAACAACAACCTTTCACTTTGGGGGCTCGTCTGGGATCCTTCAGGACAAGGTAAGGATGCTTGGAGCTCTAGTACTTTGTTCTCTTAGTGAACACGTTTTCTGCTCTGCTTTACTAACTCTACGGTGTGCTTGTGTGAATGAATGACATACCCTGCGTGAAGCAAGTGAGGAGCCTTGCTCTGCAGTTCCATGGTGATCTCATACAGCTTATGGCAGAAACCTGTCAGGGGGTTTATACTGACCTGCCAATGCCAAGAGGCACCCAATGTCTCCTTTGGGAACCGACCAGAAATGGGCAAGCGTGTGAACCGAACTTTCCTTTCTCAGTCAAACTTTTCGGTCTCTTTGACCATTTCATAACTTCTTGGGAATTAAAAGTACTAACCTAATCTGTTGGATCATAGAATTTCAAGGAACTTGTGATCTATACTGTTACTGTGTACTGTGGCTTAGGTCCCAAACTTGGATTGGTAGTCAAGAAAGTGCCTAGCCTCGCTAGGAATCGAAAGGTAAGAAGCTAGATGGAGCTCTAGCCCCAAGAACATCTCTAAGGTTAAAGGTTACTCAGATTGGGACTGTAATGGGTTTTTTCCTTTGGTAGCACTGGCTCTTAGTGGACCAGAGGAGGCTTTTATACTGGTGTGGTGATGCTTGAAAAGGACAGCCCAGCTTTATGTTCGTATCGATCTTATTATGGTCAGGAATATACTCAGGGTTGTGCACAGGCACTCAGGGGATGAATGTTTCCCTGAACGGTCTTAGCTTGGGAGGCATTCCGGGTTACTCTGATTGCACCCCAGGTGGATCAGAGGCAAGCAAGGTTAAAGGTGAAGAGCTGGACAGCAGGTAGAGATGCTATCAGGTCTACCCCTGGCAAACCATTCGTCTCCAAGGCAAACCATTCAATATCACAGTTATCCAAGTCTATGCCCCAACCAGTAATGCTGAAGAAGCTGAAGTTTAACGGTTTTATGAAGACCTACAAGACCTTTTAGAACTAACACCCAAAAAAGATGTCCTTTTCATTATAGGGGGCTGGAATGCTAAAATAGGAAGTCAAGAAACACCTGGAGTAACAGGGAAATCTAGCCTTGGAATGCAGAATGAAGTAGGGCAAAGACTAATAGGGTTTTGCCAAGAAAATGCACTGGTCATAGCAAACACCCTCTTCCAACAACACAAGAGAAGACTCCACACATGGACATCACCAGATGGTCAATACCGAAATCAGATTGATTGTATTCTATGCAGCCAAAGATGGAGAAGCTCTATACAGTCAACAAAAACAAGACCAGGAGCTGACTGTGGCTGAGATCATGAACTCCTTATTGCCAAATTCAGACTTAAATTGAAGAAAGTAGGGAAAACTGATAGACCATTCAGGTATGACCTAAATCAAATCCCTTATGATTTTACAGTGGAAGTGAGAAATAGATTTAAGGGCCTAGATGTGATAGATAGAGTGCCTGATGAACTATGGAATGAGGTTTGTGACATTGTACAGGAGACAGGGATCAAGACCTTCCCCATGGAAAAGAAATGCAAACAAGCAAAATGGCTGTCTCCGGAGGCATTACAAATAGCTGTGATAAGAAGAGAGGTGAAAAGCAAAGGAGAAAAGGAAAGATATAAGCATCTGAATGCAGAGTGCCAAAGAATAGCAAGAAGAGATAAGAAAACCTTCTTCAGAGATCAATGCAAAGAAATAGAGGAAAACAACAGAATGGGAAAGACTAGAGATCTCTTCAAGAAAATTAGAGATACCACGGGAATATTTCATGCAAAGATGGGCTCGATAAAGGACAGAAATGGTCTGGACCTCATAGAAGCAGAAGATATTAAGAAGAGGTGGCAAGAATACACGGAAGAACTGTACAAAAAAGATCTTCATGACCCAGACAATCATGATGATGTGATCGCTAATCTAGAGTCAGACATCTTGGAATGTGAAGTCAAGTGGGCCTTAGAAAGCATCACTACAAACAAAGCTAGTGGAGGTGATGGAATTTCAGTTGAGCTGTTTCAAATCCTGGAAGATGATGCTGTGAAAGTGCTGCACTCAATATGCCAGCAAATTTGGAAAACTCAGCAGTGGCCACAGCACTGGAAAAGCTCAGTTTTCATTCCAATTCCAAAGAAAGGCAATGCAAAAGAATGCTCCAACCACAGCATAATTGCACTCATCTCTCATACTATTAAAGAAATGCTCAAAATTCTCCAAGCAAGGCTTCAGCAATACATGAACCGTGAACTTCCTGATATTCAAGCTGGTTTTAGAAAAGCCAGAGGAAACAGAGATAAAATTGCCAACATCTGCTGGATCATGGAAAAAGCAAGAGAGTTCTAGAAAAACATCTATTCCTGCTTTATTAACTATGCCAAAGCCTTTGACTATGTGGATCACAATCAACTGTGGAAAATTCTGAAAGAGATGGGAATACTAGACCAGCTAACCTGCCTCTTGAGAAACCTCTATGCAGGTTAGGAAGCAACAGTTAGAACTGGACATGGAACAACAGACTGGTTCCAAATAGGAAAAGGAGTACGACAAGGCTGTATATTGTCACCCTGCTTATTTAACTTCTATGCAGAGTACATCATGAGAAGTGCTGGACTGGAAGAAACACAAGCTGGAATCCAGATTGCCGGGAGAAATATCAATCACCTCAGATATGTAGATGACACAACCCTTATAGCAGAAAGTGAAGAGGAACTAAAAAGCCTTTTGATGAAAGTAAAAGAGAATGAAAAAGTTGGCTGAAAGCTCAACTTTTAGAAAATGAAGATCATGGCATCCGGTCCCATCACTTCATGGGAAATAGATGGGGAAACAGTGGAAACAGTGTCAGACTTTATTTTTCTGGGCTCCAAAATCACTGCAGATGGTGATTGCAGCCATGAAATTAAGAGATGCTTACTCTTTGGAAGAAAAGTTATGACCAACCTAGATAGCATATTCAAAAGCAGAGACATTATTTTGCCGACTAAGGTCCGTCTAGTCAAGGCTATGGTTTTTCCTGTGGTCATGTATGGATGTGGGGTTGGACTGTGAAGAAGGCGGAGTGCTGAAGGATTGATGCTTTTGAACTGTGGTGTTGGAGAAGACTCTTGAGTGTCCCTTGGACTGCAAGGAGATCCATCCAGTCCATTCTGAAGGAGACCAGCCCTGAGATTTCTTTGGAAGGAATGATGCTAAAGCTGAAACTCCAGTACTTTGACCACCTCAGGTGAAGAGTTGACCGATTGGAAAAGACTCTGAAGCTGGCAGGGATTAGGGCAGGAGGAGAAAGGGACGACAGTGGATGAGATGGCTGGATGGCATCCGACTCGATGGACGTGAGTCTTAGTGAACTCCGGGAGTTGGTGATGGACAGAGAGGTCTGGCGTGCTGCGATACATGAGGCCGCAAAGAGTCGGACACGACTGAGTGACTGAACTGAACTGAACTTAAGGAATGTAGACAAAAAAGTTTGTCCTTTCCTTCTCCTTGAGAATTCCAGAACCCTCTCCTCTTGGGGACCCCTGGACTTCTTATGAACCTGCCTAGGAATTAACTCTCTCACTCTTGAGTGAACTCTATGGCCACATCCTGGGATGTCAGCTGCCCCTGAAATGCAACGGACAGATGCCATGTGACTGTGGGAAGACTTCCTAATGTGACCCAAGTTGAAAACAGAAAGTACAGAGAACTAGTTTTTCAATGAGAAGAGTGTCTGATGGTATACAATAAGATTCTTTTTTACATAGTAATATGCTCTAGTGCATTTCTAACCTGAAGAAAACAAGATGACAGATGATCCACAAAGCCACTTGGGCTTCCCTGGTAGCTCAGATGGTAAAGCATCTGTCTGTAATGCGGGTGACCTGGATTCAATCCCTAGGTTGGGAAGATCCCCTGGAGAAGGGAATGGCAACCCACTCCAATATTCTTGCCTGGGGAATCTTACAGAGAGAGGAACCTGGCAGGCTGTAGTCCGTGGGATCACAAAGAATGGGACGTGACTGAGTGACTAGGATGCATTCATTCATCTGGGAGAAAAATTATTAACTGTGATCAACAGAGGCATACTTAGTTTTGAGGGTTTTCCTTGTGTTGCACAGGATAAATATCAGTCAAAGCAGGAATATTTTTAAAAAGCACATTGTGATTCTAAAGTTCTAGGGTGGGACCACAGTTTTTCATCTTGAACAAGCTTAGTTTTAATTAAATGTCTGGTTGATTAATGGCCATTGTGAATAGCACAGAGGTAAAAGAGCCATGGCAAACAGCCATGGCATGCAGTCCCATTACTTCATGGCAAATAGATGGGGGAACAATGGAAACAGTGAGAGACTTGATTGTTTTGGGCTCCAAAATCACTGCAGATGGTGACTGCAGCCATGAAATTAAAAGAAGCTTGCTCTTTGGAAGAAAAATTATGACCAACTTAGACAACATATTAAAAAGCAGAGACATTACTTTGCCGACAAAGTTCCATCTAGTCAAAGCCATGGCTTTTCCACTAGTCGTGTATGGATGTGAGAGCTGGACTATAAAGAAAACTGAGCACCAAAGAATTGATGGTTTTGAACTGTGGTGTTGGAGAAGACTCTTCAGAGTCCCTTGAACTGCAAGAAGATCCAACCAGTCCGTCCTAATGGAAATCAGTCCTGAATATTCATTGGAAGAACTGATGCTGAAGCTGAAACTCCAATGCTTTGGCCACCTGATGCAAAGAACTGACTCATTGGAAAAGAGCCTGATGCTGGGAAAGATGGAAGGTGGGAGGAGAAGGGGACAACAAAGGGTGAGATGGTTGGATGGTGCCATGGACTCAATGGATACATGGTTGAGTAAGCTCTGGGAGCTGGTGATTGTCAGATGTGCTGCAGTCCACAGGGTCACAAAGAGTTGGACACAACTGAGCGACTGAACTGAACTGAGAAGAGCCAGGTACGAATTCATAGTTATTATTGAACTTTATGCGCTTTACAGATTTTACAGGTTTAATAGATTAGTAAGCAGAGAAAACAATCCTTTTGACCATTTCTGAACTATATAACTTTCTAACAGTTTTTCACTTTGTAATCTTGAATGAGCCACATAAATAATTTTAGATTGTTTGGAATATTTGATCAAATATTAGAAAATGTAGAGCTTGGGATTTACTGCAACGGATCTGAGCTCGATTTTATGTAAAAAGAATTAAGTCAACATAGAGACCTGACTGAGTGACTGAATTGAACTGAATGCAGAGACCACTCTGATGGATGTTTTACCAGTTGAGGTAACTGGCAAAAATATCAAAAACAGAAAAAAAATGTCATATACTGTTAACATTTTCATGCACACAAACATACACTAGTTAGGAGGAAAATGATTCATGTTTATTAAATCAGGAATAGATTTCTGTGCTTAAAGCTTATAGTTTATTTGTGGCAATATTCTGTATTTTTTAAATACACTAGGGTGCAAAAACACAAAATGACAAAAATTAGAGCTCTTAGTTCTGGATCTTTTATTCCTTTGAAAATCTCTATCATTTGTGTTGCATTCTATTTTAGATTTAACAGTTCAGTTCAGTTCAGTCGCTCAGTCGTGTCCGACTCTTGCGACCCCATGAATCGCAGCACGCCAGGCCTCCCTGTTCATCACCATCTCCCGAAGTTCACTCAGACTGATGTCCATCGAGTCCATGATGCCATCCAGCCATCTCATTCTCGGTCGTCCGTTTCTCCTCCTGCCCCCAATCCCTCCCAGCATCAGAGTCTTTTCCAATGAGTCAACGCTTCGCATGAGGTGGCCAAAGTACTGCAGTTTCAGCTTCAGCATCATTCCCTCCAAAGAAATCCCAGGGTTGATCTCCTTCAGAATGGACTGGTTGGATCTCCTTGCAGTCCAAGGGACTCTCAAGAGTCTTCTCCAACACCACAGTTCAAACGCATCAATTCTTTGGCGCTCAGCCTTCTTCACAGTCCAACTCTCACATCCATACATGACCACAGGAAAAACCATAGCCTTGACTAGACGGACCTTAGTCAGCAAAGTAATGTCCCTGCTTTTGAATATACTATCTAGGTTAGTCATTACTTTTCTTCAAAGGAGTAAGCATCTTTTAATTTTATGGCCACAGTCACCATTGCGGTGATTTTGGAGCCCCCCAAAAATAAAGTCTAACACTGTTTCCACTGTTTCCCCATCTATTTCCCATGAAGTGATGGGACCGGATGCCATGATCTTCGTTTTCTGAATGTTGAGTTTTAAGCCAACTTTTTCACTCTCTACAAAGATGTGATAAGAATTCTGTCTGGAAAATGAGTGCGGAGTATATTACTAACGGAAATGATCAGACCTGGGCTTGAGTGATGAAAACCTCCATTCCCAAAATGCAAGAACCTTACTAAACACAGGTGAGTGTTCATTATCCAAAGCAAATGGAACTAAGAATGTGCAGTTTGCTACATTAATTTTGGCAGCTTATACACATCCCTCACTAAATCTTTCAAAAATCCTTATTAAAGTAAAAAAGCAGGAACATCACAGTTCGCAATATCACAATATCACAGAAACATGTAAACCAGGGAACGTGAGGTGTAGTGGGATAAATGTTAGCAGTGATCTGAATCCAGAAAAATATCAGTTTTATACAAAATTCACTTCTTATACAACTTCCATGTTCTGTATCCTAAGACTACACTTAAAGAGTGAGTCCTTCCTACCAATATAAAGAAAGGTCTCTCATACTTTTCTCCTTCTATTCCCCAAACTTCCTGTGCAATTCTGGACCACTGAGGTAATTCTATTCATGAGGACAATTTCTCAATCCTGTTCTAAATGTCTCAAGTTGCATATATATGTAAATTCATCCCTAATCTCCCCTACTACTGTAAGGTCCGAAGATTGAACCACATGCCAATGAGAATCTCAGAACCTATGCCCCCACGTTGATCTCTCACAAAGGGAATATTTTCACCAGTTGAACGTCACTCATTCACGTTGAGAATTCATCATGCTCTATAGAAAGCCAGGATACAGACAAGGAAGACAAGGTTCTGGGACACAAGGGAGAAGTCATCTAAAGAGCCGGTCCTCACTATGGTAAGAAAAGGAAAAAATAAGAAGTTGATAATCAACTCCCCCCCCCCAGAGAACTAAAGGTTTGCAGGTTCCCTCAGTTCATGCATTTTAGGGGGAAAAGCAGACACAGCCCCAGACCCTGGACAGAACTGTCATTTCCTCCTCTTCTTCCTCCTGCTCTGTCTTCTCGGAGGATGTTATGTAGCAAACCCATCTCTGCATATTGAAAAACTACCTTCAAAGACATCTGCACAGCTCTTTAACCTGCAACTACTTCACCTACAGACAGAAGGACCTTGAAAAGCTGAAAAGACCCACCTCTTCTGTCCTGTCTCAGGAGAGATTCAGGAACAATTACTTCCTACACTGAGACCAGCCTTTAAACTAATTTCTTGATTGTTCTCTCCTCAGAGAGAGCTCCTAACCCTCTGCTCACACAGATGATGTGAGCTGACTGACTTCCCTGGTCCAAATCCAGCTAGACCAACACTGCTGCCTCTTCTCAGACTGAAGCCAGGCCTCAGCTCTCACAGATGGACCAGGAGCCACGTCCTTAACCCAGGCCTCCCCTTAGAGTCCCCTGGAGCACTTCCTACACACCACACTGATGCCCCCACAGGACCAAGACAAAATTCTGTGGGGAGGTGATCACTTAACACTGGTCAGGTGATCTTGATAGGAAACCGGGTTGAAACCACTTACAAGGTTCTTTCTGAAGCATTTCAGTGAATATGAACACCTCGAGGTCAGGTCCCCACTCTAAGAAGTTAGAAATCTGCAGGTCTGAAGAGGGGCCATGAAATGAGTCTTCAGCAAGTTCCCTGTTTATTTGGATGCTTCTCCCCCAAGACCTACACTCAGGAGCCCTGAGCTTCGACCCTCACACTCAGCACACCTGAGACCTCTCAGGAGAGGAGGTTCTAGGGCAGGAATTTCTTAGGTCAAGGTTAGGACCAAGCAGAGAATGCTCCAGTACTTGGGGTTCAGGCCTTTATAAGAGACCTTGCGTGAAGTGCTGTGGGCTCCCCAGGCTGAGTGTGGATGGGTCCATTCAAACCAAGAGGAGCAGGAATCTGGTGAGCTCTGAGGGTGTCACTGAAGGGGGACCTGTGCAGTAGACCCTGGGGTTCAGCAATACTGCTGGTCTCAAGGTGGGTGGTCCTCTAGTGCAGATGTTCCCAGGACTGGCTGGTGTGAGTTCAAGGACCTGCAGGCTGCCTGCTCCCCAGACAGATGCTGAGGCAGCAACAACATGGAGTAGTTCAGGTAAACTCTCAACAATACTCTGTATGATCCTTCTTAGAACCATCCCAATGTCCCAGCAGTTCCAGAGAGGGGGAAAATGTACAATGGAGAAATGATGGGAAATATCCAATTATTTGAGGCTTAAAGGCAGTATTGAAACTAATTCTTACTTTATCATCCCTCTGTGCTAACAAAAAGTTTATGGTTAGGTATTTTCCCTTCAACCTTAAATCGGTAGGTTGACACTTCATTACACACCAACTTCATCACACGAAACCATCCAGTTTTATTAACATGTCATACCACACAGTTAGAATAAAACCTTTTCCAACCCACTGTGTAACTGAATAAAATAGAGATTACAAGCATAAACAATGATATTCATTGCTCTGATACGAGGATCTGAGAACTGTGATTCCTATGGTTACAAAATGGAGGTTAATTGTTTATGAAATAAGACATACACTAATTACATGACTTTTCTGGGAAGGGTTTCCATACATTTCTAGGGTAACAGAGATGTCTTTATTTGTAACATGTCAACTAATATTCATGACTTCTGTGGATATTATAAAGAAACATCAAGATTTCAGTGAACTGTCATTGTATTTTACTTAAAAAGCAAGTGACATAACTATTGAAAGTGTACATCTTACTTTAATATGTGGAATTACTCCCTGAACACTTACCTCATGGTGACCTATAGGGATGTTTGACATGAATGACTAACACCTCCATTCAGATGTACATGTTACATTACTGTGTCCTTAATCTTCTATTGGAGAATAAATATAAATGATTTCTCCCTAGGATAGAAGGCCTTGTCTCATCTTTGAGATAACAACCATCAAAAACATAACTTTGCATACACACTAGAAATGAAGACTAGCAGCATGGAGTAATTTGAGAGTTCAATCACATTTATTTTGGTTTTCAAATAATCACAAATCATTGCAATATACACAAAGATATATTGCTAAAAATTGTACTTTTCTAAATACCAACCTTCATCTTGTGATCCATACTAACATATCAATTTTCTATCTATTTTAAGTATGGATTACTATCTACAATACTTCTCCTGAAGAGGAACTTCAAAAAACCGGATTGATGACATGCTTTGTATTGTGCGGGCTTCCCTAAGAGCTCAGTTGGTAAAGAATCCGCCTCCCACTCCACTATTCTGGCCTGGAGAATTCCATGGACACAGTCCATGGGGTTGCAAAGAGTTGGAAACAACTAAGCGACTTTCACTTTTTCTAGTGTGCAATTTCTATTTATTTAGATTTAATTTTTATTAAATACTTTTCTACATTTTCTTTATGTCATTCCTTATCTTTCTTAAATAAATGGTCTTGTATTTTCTGAAGTGTATGTTTAGGACAAACCTCTTCCATCACTTATTACTAGGGTTTCTCTCCAGTATGTGCTCTCTGATGTCTAAGGTGAGAGCTCTGATTAAAGCCTTTGCCACTTCTCCAGTATGAATTCTCTGACGGTGAGTAAGACGTGAGTGCTTAGTGAAGGCTTTTCCACCTTTACATTTATAAGGTTATTCTCCAGTATGAATTCTCTGATGGTAAGTAAGACCTGAGTGCTTGCTAAAGTCTTTGCCACAGTCCTTACATTTATAAGGCCTCTCCCCAGTATGAATTCTCTGGTGTTGAGTAAGAGTTGAGTAGTGACTGAAGGCTTTTCCGCATTCTTTACATTTATAAGGCTTCTCTCCAGTATGAATTCGCTGGTGTTGAGCAAGAGTTGAGTAGTGACTGAAGGCTTTTCCGCATTCTTTACATTTATAAGGCTTCTCTCCACTATGAAGTCGCTGGTGTTGAGTAAGAGTTGAGTGGTAACTGAAGGCTTTTCCGCATTCTTTACATTTATAAGGCTTCTCTCCCGTATGGATTACTTGATGTTTAGTAAGACATGAGTGCTGTCTAAACGCTTTCCCACAATCTTTACATTTATAAGGCCTCTCTCCAGTATGAATTCTCTGATGGCGAGTAAGACCTGAGTGCTTCCTAAAGTCTTTGCCACAATACTTACATTTATAAGGTCTCTCCCCAGTATGAATTCTCTGGTGTTGAGTAAGACTTGAGTTCTGACTAAAGGATTTCCCACATTCTATACATTTATAAGGTTTCTCTCCAGTATGAATTCTCTGATGGCAAGTAAGAGCTGAGTGTTTGCTAAAGTCTTTGCCACAATCTTTACATTTATAAGGCCTTTCCCCAGTATGAATTCGCTGGTGTTGAGTAAGAGTTGATTTCTGACTAAAGCATTTCCCACATTCTGTACATTTATAAGGTTTCTCTCCAGTATGAATTTTCTGATGGTAAGTAAGAGCTGAGCACTTCTTAAATTCTTTGCCACAAACCTTACATTTATAAGGTTCCTCTCCAGTATGAATTCTCTGATGTTCAGTAAGAGCTGAGCACTTCTTAAATTCTTTGCCACAATCCTTACATTTATAAGGTTTCTCTCCAGTATGAATTCTCTGATGGTCAGTAAGAGCTGAGTGCTTGCTAAAGTCTTTGCCACAATCCTTACATTTATAAGGCCTCTCCCCAGTATGAATTCGCTGGTGATGAGTAAGAGTTGAGTTGTGACTGAAGGCTTTTCCGCATTCTTTACATTTATAAGGCTTCTCTCCAGTATGAATTCGCTGGTGATCAGTAAGATGTGACTTCTGATTAAAGGCGTTGCCACACTTTGTACATTTATAACGCTTCTCCCCAGTGTGAATTTGCTGATGTCGACTACAGTTTGAGTAAGACATAAATGCTTTTTCACATTCTTTACATTCATAAGGTTTCTTGCCAGTGTGGATTTGCTGATCTTGACTAAGCTCTGAATTCTGATTATAGGTGTTGCCACACTCTGTATATTTGAAAGGTTTCCACCCTGAATGAACTTTCCTGTGTCTACTTAGACTGGATGAGTTAGTCAAGGCTTTCTCACATTGCTTACACTTGTAACTTTTCTGTGGATGCTGAATACTCTGCTGTTGAGTGAGATTTGAAGACTGATTAGAAACATCAACATGTTCACAATTGTAAGTCTTCTCTCCAGTATGTGTACTCTCATTTAGTGGAAGATCTGATGTTCGGTAAAAGATATTCCTCCATGTACTATTTTTAGAATCTTTGTCTGAAGATTGAGGTCCCTTATGTTTCATAGTGTTAGAGTCTTGTGTAGTTTTACACACAGTTTCATTGCATGAATGGCTTCTCACTCCATCGTAAATATTCTTGTAATTATTGGGGGTAGAGCTCTTACTTAAGGCCTGACTCGTGTTATTACACGTGAGAAGTTGTTCCGTATTAACTGTATCATGATGTGTATTGAACAATGATGGTGGTATTAACTCGCTTCCATTATTATCAACATTACACATTTTGGAACAGAGAGAAACTGTCTGTTGGTGGAAGAATACTGACCTCTTGCTCACAGATCCCTCAGACTGATTATATTCTGAGTTTTCCCCATCATTTTTAAGTTTCTGGTTTTCAGATGTGCTTGAATGTATGTGTAATCGAAGCCTGTGTTCAGAGCGGTTTGCATGAGTATTTGCAGTAGAGACTGGATGACTTTCTAGATTTTCCACATTTCCCTTCAGAGAACGTGTATGTTTCAAAAACTGATTTAAGCCTTTGCTTGAAGAGATACACTTCTCTGCAGATGTTGATAACTGAAATGGGTGTGTTCTGCAGTTGGACTCACATTGCTCATTTCTTTGGGCAGTAAAGTCTGCATTGTGTGATACTGTCTCGGTTTCTTTCTGTCCATATAAAGATCTTCTAGGTCTTTCACATACCCCCATATATTCCTGGTCTTTAATTAAATGTTCGTTTCCAAGGTAAGTTCTTTCATATATTCCTAGGTTTGCTTTTTGGATTAAATTTTCTAATCTTGGATTCTTTGACATCAAACCACAGGTGTTGTGAGAAGACACAGCTGAAAGATACCAAATGAAAGTTTTCTTATCTACTATTCTTATCTACTAGGGCTGGAGTGAGCTCAGCTGAGACAGAAGGGGAGCCTCATTCTCTGTGGGAAGAGAACACGACCACAGTCTGTGGCAGCAGGACAGAGTGAGACCTGTACACAGGGTACTGAGTCCTGTCCTGCCCACCCAGCCTGAGAGGGTGTCCGCTGCTGCAGACAAAGGCTGGGTGCTGAAATGTGGGGTCTGGAGAGCAGACCCAGGCAGAGGACTGCTGTGGGCTGTGAGGAGACATCCTGAGGGGATGGGTTGAGGGAAGAGTTCTATAAGCTAGAATGCTTGTGGAGGAAGCCTGAACCACCAGAGAGCAGAGCGCCTTTGTTGAGTGATGCCCAAAGGGAACACCCACCATTGCAGCCCCTCTCCCCCTGTGCTGGCCCCTCATCCCCTAGCACTAGGAAGGGCCACCACCTGGGTGGGCTCTATTGAGCTCCAGCCACAGCCTCCCCCCATGCACCTCCTCCACAATCAGCAGACTCCTGTGCTCTGGGGCAGCCTCTGGAGCAGACACCTGTGGGTGGCCCACATACAGAGAAGGAGCTGAAAGCGCAGCTGAGCCCCAGGGTTAAGGAAGGAAAACCTAAGTCTCTCCTCACGGTTGCACAAACCATGCTTTTATACCTGCAACTGGCTTTGTCAACTCAGCCCCTAAAGAGCATCTGAATGGACAACCAGGGCTCCCCCAGTCACGGGAGGTGTAGCTTTAGCAGCTGTGGACTTTGTGGGGATGTATACTAGTGGGTGGGGCCAGGCCAGAGTCTGAGCTGCCCCTATAGCACCACAGGAGGTCCAGCTCCATGAATGCAATTCTGGGAGTTGAGTTCACTGGATCTATGCTGGTGTTCCAGTGAAAAGAACATCTGAGGAGGCATATCTCTCTGCTTTCACAAACAGTGGATGTAAATCCCTAAAAGTGAAAGTTGCTGGCACCAGAGCAATGTGCCAGCATGCCCATGGTTGAAGGGGGGCCAAGAACAGTGCCAACATGGGGTCACATGAGGCTCCCACAGTGCATGAGCACACCCCAAGGTGAAAAATCCCAGAGGAGCAATCCTTAGTGGCTTCTCTCCCAGTGGGTGTCCTCCAATCCTACCTGCCTTGACTACAGATCAGAATCACAGTGAAGAAATGGATCTGGGGGCTCTTCTCCACCAATCAGGGAGCAGACCCCAAAACTGACAGACCACTGACAACCATAGAGGCAAGGGGAAGCTCCCTTCAATATTTTGGGGAGGCACAGGTCACAATAACAGCAATCAAAGCCCAGATCAAGGGGATAAGGGTACAAGCCTGTGGACCAACCTCACCCCCTAGGGGGAAGAAAAGAGAGCAAGAGGAGCTAGGATCCTGCAGCCTGCAGAACAGACCACAAACCCAGAAAATGTGACAAAATGAGAGGACAAAGAAGTACGGTATAGAGGAAAGAGCAAGTCAAGAACCACTAAATGAAGAAGAGACAGGCAGTCTAATGATTACTCTTCGACTTATATCATCTTAAATGCAGATGCTACTAGGTGCCCTCTAATTCTTTAACCCAGTTTTTATTTTAGCATGTTCTATATGAGGTTTCAATATATAAATCATAAATGATACTGACATAGGTCTAATCAGAAAGCAAGGACATGTAGGACAAAGTCTGGGGAAGTTGATAACAAGATTAATTAAATAAAGAAGCAGTTCTTGAGAAATTAAGAAATGAGACTTTCAAAATATGGTGCGAACACTATCAATGCTCTGTGGAGATCTAATTGGGAAGGAAATCTTAAAAAGAGTAGATATCTATACGTAAAATGGACTGTCTTTGCTGTACAACATTGTAAACCAGTTATACTCCAATATGAACGTTTTAAAAAGATTATATTATCTAAACATTGCAATAGTTTGAAACTATTAAAAATATGGTGGAAAATGTTTTCAGCACTTATGCCAATTTATTTGAAAATTCTTTGAGTTAACTGAATATATTCAAGTCTTTTCAGTTCAGTTCAGTTAAGTCTTTTAGCTTTGAGGAATTGGGGCAGATACACTTAACATTTCATATGAGTTCGTATGAAGAAAACAGAAACTTTGAAGTAACCCTGTGATTGGCATTCTTTCTCTTTAGGGAGGTTTTCGTTTATGCAGTGAAGAAATTACTTGAATTTAAAATTTATAAGATCATATTTGTAGCTTCTAGTGTTTTAGAAATTATAATTCAGAAAAAAAAAAAAAAACCCTCTGTCCCCAATATTCCTTAAACTTTGTCAGTATGTCTATAATTCCACTCACACACTGCCATCCAGAGGTAGAAACTTTAATAGGAGCGTCTTAGAGTTTTTCAGAAATGTGCAGGTTTCCTAGGGACCCCCGCCCCCCAAGAAATAGAATAGTAATCATTTCATGCAGGTTGTCACAGGCCAGGAGAAGGATTTCAGTTCTCACTGTGATTGAGAAAAGTAATCACTGGAGATGAATTCAGGAATGATTTAAAGAGACAGAATGGGGCAGCTGATATCTGCCTCTCACAGCAACAGAAAGAAACCCAGACTTCTCTACAATCATTTCCATTGAAGCAGATCTTCCCAAACCACATGACAAAGGGTGAATTCCTCACTAATCCTGGGACCCGTCATTGACTCATCGGCTCCATCCATTGACACCTACCTTTGTATACCGCTGACATCTCCAGTCTCCTTACATCCCAGGGATTCTGCATTTGCTCCAGAAAGGTGACCAGGTCTGGCTTACAGACCACAAGACCTGCTATCAGGAAAAGGAATATTTTGTTTTGCTAGAGATTCATCAGTTTCCAATCTCATATGTATTCAAGTGAGAAGAGAAGGCACATGTGCTAAGTCGCTCCAGTCATGTCTGACTCTTTGCCACCCTATGGATTGTAGCCCACCAGGTTTCTCTGTCCATGGGAGTATCGAGGCAAAAATACTGAGTGGGTTGCCATGTCCTCCTCCAGGAGTTCTTCCCAACTCAGGGATCGAACCCACTTCTTTTACGTCTCCTGCATTGGCAGGCAGGTTCTTTACCACTAGTGCCACCTGGGAAGCCTAGAGAAGGCATGGTAGAATGTTAAGACAGCCTAGAGATAAAGTATTGGGGGACATAATTTCCTAAGCTGTATTAACATTCCCTAGTGGCACAGCTGATAAAGAAGCCACCTGCACTGTGGGAGACCTGTGTTTGATGCCTGAGTTGGGAAGATCCTCTAGAGAAGGGAATAGCTACCCACTCCACTATTCTGCCCTGGAGAATTCCATGGACTATTCCATAGGCTAGCAAAGAGTCAGACATGACTGTTACCTTGCTCATTACATTATTACACTACTAACATTCTAGAGAAGGCATGGTTGAATGTTAATACAGCCTAGAAAATTATATCCCCAAATACTTTATAGAAGCACTTTTATAACTAACAAATACATAAAGAAAAGATCTTGAGATTCTAGTCAAGTACTACTAAGGCCAAAGTAAGTAAGTAGGAGAAATCTGATTTATAAAGGAGAGTGGCACCCTTGTATACCACAGAACCTACAGAATGACCACTAACCTAGAAGGAGGCAGATTCCATCAAGGAAAAGTTAGAATCATAATGAATCATCATGAAGCCTTCTTTCTCAACTCATAAATACCCATTTTCCCATAGAAAGCACGGATCTGAAACTATTATAAGGAGCAGAAGATTCTAGGAGACATTCTAGAAATACAGGAACCAAAACCCAGTGGGTAGAGAAGGGATTCTGGAAGGCAGTTATTCTCACCCAAGGAGGCCAGGGTCCTGTAGTTCTCTAACATCATGTCCCTGTACAATTCTCGTTGACCGAGGTTTAGGCATTCCCACTCCTCTTGAGTGAAGTCTATGGCCACATCCTGGAATGTCAGCCGTCCCTGAAATACAAAGTACAGGTGTCATGTGGCCATGGGAAGACTTCCTAATGTGACCCAAGAGGAAACCAGCAAGAGAAATCGTTTTGATTTTGGAGAATGTCTGGTGTTACACAAGAATATAATTTTTACACAGTAATATTTTCTACCACATTTTTAACCCCAAGAAAAGAGAATGAGATACGATCCATCAACCACTACAGAAATTATTCTGATTTGAAAGAGAAATTATAATCAGATCAACACTGGCATATTTATTTTTGAGTGTTGTACTCAGTTGACAGAGGATGAACTGTCTATCAAAAGAAACAGGAAATATTTTTAAAAAGCACTTCCTGATCCAAATGTTCTGGAGTGGGCTCAGTGTGCCACATTTTTTTCACAAGCTTATTTGAACTAGTAATGTTGAAAATTCTGCTCCATGAGTGACAATGTGTGAACAGCAAGGAAGTAGAATAGTAAGGAAAGAATTCACATTTAACTTTGAACTTTAAGTGCTTTACAGATTTTATAGGTCAGATAGGATAGTAACCTCAGCAACAAGAATCATTTTAATGATCTGGTATATACTACTTTCTGACAGTTTTCAGAGACTTGAATGTATAACAGAAATAATTTAAAATCAATAGTGTTGCTGTAGCATCTTTTGGCAAGTATTTTAACAAACGTTCTTTAAATGACAGCTTAAGGGACTGGGGAGCCTGATGGGTTGAGGTCTATGGGGTTGCACGGAGTCAGACACGACTGGAGCGTCTTAGCAGCAGCAGCAAGTTTTACTTCAGTTTGTGACTCTAGAATTTAATCAAACACAGACAAATGCACAGAGCTAACTCTAAAGAAAGTTTATAGAAATTTCTGTATTCGTAAATAATACTAAAAACAAGGAAAGTGTTAGTCACTCAGTCGTGTCCTACTCTTTACAACCCCAGGGACTGTAGCCTGCCAGGCTTCTCTGTCCATGGGATTCTCAAGGCACAAATAATGGAGTGGCTAGCTATTCCCTGCTTCAGGGAATCTTCAAAAAAGAAAAAGAAAAAATCAGTCAAATGATGTTAACATGTTCATGCATACAGACATACACTAAAATGGGACTGTATACTTACTAAGAGACAAATTGTCATGTCAATAAAATCAGGATAATTTTTAACTGATTGAAAATGTACATAAATATTTGAGGATGATATTGTTAGGTAGGTAGAATAGGGAAAAGGAGTCCAAAAGGGCGGTGGCTAAAAGACAAGGAAGGTCAAGGAGGGTCCAAGGACCAGGAGTGGGATGCCATTGCCTTCTCCTGAACAAACAGCACTCCTGGCTAAACCCAGTTTGCATAGGGCAGGCCCAGGTTGAGGAAAAAACATATAAAAGGAGGAGCCAAAGCGCTTTCTCTCTCTTTCTCTTTCTCTCCCACGGGTCTGTGCTCTTTCTCTCTTTCTCTCTCCCCCCCACCCCCCACTCCTCCACTCTCTTCTCTTCAAGTCTTTGAGTTGGCATGCCCTCACACTTCGAGGATGGATTCTCCTGCTATCTTCTAAATAAAATAGAGCTCTAACACTGATTTGCCTAAGAGCTATAACATGGTTTGTCTAAGACCTGAGAGCTGTGACGCGCCAAGGGCTTTAATGTCTGTCACTCCAAATCTTTGTTGTGATGACACAAAGAACTGAGGAACATACACTCACGTAACAATATTATTTTAAGTTTTTAAAATAGACTAGGCTGCAGACATACACAGTGATTAAAAAAATATACAGATGTGGTTCTGAGTTTTTCAATTTCCTGAAAAACATACCATTTGCATGCAACTATATTTTAAAATTTAACACAGTTGAACATAGGTTAGCAGTAATATGATTCTTGTAAACATTTTGGAAAATACAGAAATGTGATGAGACTCTATCTGTGATGTGGCTTGGAGTGTACTGGAAATGATCAGACCTGGGCTTGAGTGATGAAAATCCCCACTCCCAAATCCCAGCATCTCTACTAAACACACAGGAGTGTTGTCAACTACAAACCGGCACTTGCCAAGAGGATTGCCAGTGACCAAACAAGACTTTTAAAACTAACACTAAAAAAGATGTCCTCTTCATTATAGGGGACTGCAATGCAAAAGTAGGAAGTCAAGAAACACCTGGAGTAACAAGCTAATGTGGCCTTGGAATGTGGAATGAAGCAGGGCAAAGACTAATAGAGTTTTGCCAAGAAAATGCACTGGTCATAGCAAACACCCTCTTCCAACAACACAAGAGAAGACTCTACACATGGGACATCATCAGATGGTCAACACCAAAATCAGATTGATTATATTATTTGCAACCAAAGATGGAGAAGCTCTATACAGTCAATAAAAACGATACCAGGAGCTGACTGTGGCTCAGATCATGAACTCCTTATTACCAAATTCACACTGAAATTGAAGAAAGAAGGGGAAACGACTAGACCATTCAGGTATGACCTAAATCAAATCCCTTATGATTTTACAGTGGAAGTGAGAAATAGATTTAAGGGCCTAGATCTGATAGATAGAGTGCCTGATGAACTATGGAATGAGGTTCATGACATTGTACAGGAGACAGGGATCAAGACCATCCCCATGGAAAAGAAAGGCAAAAAAGCAAAATGGCTGTCTCAGGAGGCCTTACAAATACCTGTGAAAAGAAGAGAAGCGAAAAGCAAAGGAGAAAAGGAAAGATATAAGCATCTGAATGCAGAGTTCCAAAGAATAGCAAGAAGAGATTAAGAAAGCCTTCTTCAGCAATCATTGCAAAGAAATAGAGGAAAACAACAGAATGGGAAAGACTAGAGAGCTCTTCAAGAAAATTAGAGATACCATGGGAACATTTCATGCAAAGATGGGCTCGATAAAGGACAGAAATGGTATGGACCTAACAGAAGCAGAAGATATTAAGAGGTGGCAAGAATACACAGAAGAACTGTACAAAAAAGATCTTCATGACCTGGATAATCAAGATGATGTGATCACTCATCTAGAGCCAGAAATCCTGGAATGTGAAGTCAAGTGGGCCTCAGAAAGCATCACTATGAACAAAGCTAGTGGAGGTGATGGAATTCGATTTGAGCTATTTCAAATCCTGAAAGATGATGCTGTGAAAGTGCTGCACTTGATATGCGAGCAAACTTGGAAAACTCAGCAGTGGCCACAGGACTGGAAAAGGTCAGTTTTCATTCCAATCCCAAAGAAAGCCAATGCCAAAGAATGCTCAAACTACCACACAATTGCACTCATCTCACGTGCTAGTAAAATAATGCTCAAAATTCTCCAAGTCAGGCTTCAGCAATACATGAACCATGAACTTCCTGTTGTTCAAGCTGGTTTTGGAAAAGGTAAAGGAACCACATTAGATTGCCGACATCCGCTGGATCATAGAAAAAAGAAAGAGAGTTCCAGAAAAACATCTATTTCTGCTTTATTGACTATACCAAAGCCTTTGACTGTGTGGATCACAATAAACTGTGGAAAATTCTGAGAGAGATGGGAATACCAGACCACCTGACCTGCCTCTTGAGAAATCTGTATGCAGGTCAGGAAGCAACAGTTAGAACTGGACATGGAACAACAGACTGGTTCCAAATAAGAAAAAGAATACGTCAAGGCTGTATATTGTCACCCTGCTGATTTAACTTCTATGCAGAGTACCTCATGAGAAACGCTGGACTGGAAGAAACACAAGCTGGAATCAAGATTGCCGGGAGAAACATCAATAAGCTCAGATATGCAGATGACACCACCCTTATGGCAGAAAGTGAAGAAGAACTAAAAAGCCTCTTGATGAAAGTGAAAGAGGAGAGTGAAAAAGTTGGCTTAAAGCTCAACATTCAGAAAACGAAGATCATGGCATCCGGTCCCATCACTTCATAGGAAATAGATGGGGAAACAGTGGAAACAGTGACAGGCTGTACTCTTTGGGGCTCCAAAATCACTGCAGATGGTGACTGCAGCCATGAAATTAAAAGACGCTTACTCCTTGGAAAAAAACGTTATGAGCAACCTAGATAGTACATTCAAAAGCAGAGACATTACTTTGCCAACCTAGGTCCGTCTAGTCAAGGCTAGGGTTTTTCCTGTGGTCATGTATGGATGTGAGAGTTGTACTGTGAAGAAGGCTGAGCACCGAAGAATTGATGCTTTTGAACTGTGGTGTTGGAGAAGACTCTTGAGAGTCCCTTGGACTGCAAGGAGATCCAACCCGTCCATTCTAAAGGAGATCAATCCTGGGATTTCTTTGGAAGGAATGATGTTAAAGCTGAAACTCCAGTACTTTGGCCACTTCATGCGAAGAGTTGACTCATTGGAAAAGACTCTGATGCTGGGAGGGATTGGGGGCAGGAGGAGAAGGGGATAACAGAGGATGAGATGGCTGGATGGCATCACGGACTCAATGGACATCAGTCTAAGTGAACTCCGGGAGTTGGTGATGGACAGGGAGGCTTGGCGTGCTGCAATTCATGGAGTTGCAAAGAGTCGAACACGACTGAGCGACTGAACTGAACTAACAACAAGGGTGTTTGCCATCTGCCTCTGGGAGAGTGAACCCTATGGTGTTGCAAAGGACTTCAGTCCCCTCGTCGTAGTTCAGGCTGGATTGAGGCTCTCTGCTCCAGGGAATCTGGTGGAACAGGTCTTTAGAGAGTCAGATATTTTCAGAAACTGCTTCCATGATCCCAATCCTTGCATCTCTTCATGTCTAGAAAGCACTAAACCACTAAATGATGACTTCAGTTCCTCACGACTGGCAGGAAACCTTTTGTAAAGTAAGTGCTTGATTGCACTGAACTCCCCCTTCACTAAAGTCACATACTGACCTTCCCCCACTGTCTCTTTGGAGCAGTTTCTCAGAGTTCTCTGAGATGCTGTCTCCTGGGCTGCTGTCCTCATTTTGCCCAAAACAAACCTTAATTCACATCTCTCAAACTGTGCATCTGTTTTAGCTGACAGTGTTCATTGCTCAAAGCAAAGAGTAACTAAGAAGATAGGGCATTTCCTCATTAACTGTGCTAGGCATATCCATCTCTTTTTCTTTCCAAGACCCTTGTTCAAGACATAAAAAAAGAAAAAAAGAATTTCATAGCGTGGAAATCTCATAGAAGAACCTGAACCAGTGAACATCAGAGGTCACAGGGTAAGAATACATGGAAAAACGCATTATCCCTGCCTGGCATTTTGGCAATATTAGGAAAACCATGATCTCAATCTATCATGAAAAATGTCAGTTTTCTGCAAATTCCACCTAAGAGCTATAACACACCCAAGTGTATGTTCCCTGGTTCTTTGTCTCGTCACAATAAAGATTTGGAGCTACGGACACTAAAGCCGTTGGCGCGTCACAGCTCTCTGATCTTGGACAAACTGTGTTATAGCTCTATTTAATTTAGAAGGTAGCTGGAGAATCCATCCTTGAAGCGTGAGGGCATCCCAACCAAAAGACTTGAAGAGAAGAGAGTGGAGGAGCACATGGGAGAGAGAGGAAGAGAGAGAGAGAGAAAGAGCACATGCACGCCAGATAGGAAGAGAGAGAGCGCGCGCTTTGGCTCTTCCTTTTATACGTTTTTGCCTCCACCTGGGCCTGCCCTATGCAAATTGGGCTTAGCCAGGAGTGCTGTTTGTTCTACCTGAAGTCTTCACTCTGGTCCTCACAACTTCCTTTGACCTTCCTTGTTTTTTAGCCACCACCATTTTGGGACTCCTTTTCCCTATTCTGTCTACCTAACATTCCCCCCTCAGGAGATGGGAGGCCAATTCTTTGGGAATAGGGGTGTCGAGGTCTTTCTGGCTACTTCCTGCTGAACTGGGGTGGCGAGGGGTATTGGGCCTCTCCCTTTTGCTAGTCTCAAGCCTCAGAGTCCTTATAGTGGTGTCCATCTTAGGGTGTGATATTTTTCATGATCGGCTGTAGTTTTATATCTTTGTCGAACTGGCACTGCATGTTGTAGCTTGTTGACCTGGGCAGAGACAAGACAGGTTAGACAATTGACAGTTCATGGAATAATCATAAGCATCATCAATGTAGCATAACAAGGACTAGTGGGGCATTAGTCAATTTTAAATTCACATCGCCAGGATGGCTCAAGTCCCTCCTTGTTCAGGGATCAGAAGATCTATCGTCTGTTTTACAGTAGAATCTCTGTCAAGCTGTGTTGGCTGTGTAGAGCTATCCTGAGAAATCTTATCCCCAGAAACCAGATTTGGGGAGTGTTCATTAGAATGGCACTCATTGGTAGTCCTGAATAGGTATCTGAGATCTCCCAGGGGCTCACAGGTGTATTGAGTGTCCTCTTCTGTCTTCTTCCATGGCTTGACTCATGAGTAGTGAATCCAGGAGTCATGTCCTGGTACCTTGACTGCTGTGGGGGTAGAAAGTATTACAGGGTAGGGCCCCTTCCATGTGGGCTGGAGTTGACCTTTTGGGGACCCATCTTTCCAGACTTTAATTAGGACTTGAGTCCCTGGAGCATATAGTGGTGACTCCTTAGAATCTTTTGGGTCCTGGTTTATGCCCCACAAGCGTATATCCTGTTGGAATTGCCCAATGGCCATGGTATAAGACTGGAGGGTCTGAACGACTGGATCTAGGAAGAGGTCATTGATATAAACAAAAGGTCTCCCATATAGCATCTCATAAGGACTAAGACCAAGCTGTTCCTTAGGGGCAATCCGGGTGCCGAGGAGAGCTATTGGTAAAGCCTCCTTTGAGGTTGTCACACCTCAACCCGCTCAGGGATCCACTAGTCCCAGGGGTCCCAGGAGGTGATCACGCCTCGACCTGCTCAGGGACCCAATTCTCGGGAGGCCGTCACATCTCGGCCTGCCCGGGGATTCTATCTCTAGGAGGCCATCATGCCTCAGCCTGCCTGGGAATCTGCACCCTGACCTGGGGATGCCTGGCTCTCAGGTTGCAACAGTTCTGGGTAGGATAAGCTTCAGAAAGACTGACCCCCTAAGAAAGTCCACCCATGGATACAGAAGGAAGCCTATTACTTGTGGGACTGTGCCCAGTCTCAGCAATAACTCAGGAGCCCAGTGAGAACCCCATTGCCTTTCTGGAAAGGCTAAAAGAGGCACTCCAAAAGTTTACCAATCTGGACTTAGACTCTTATGAGGGACAGGTGATTTTAAAGGACAAATTCCTGTCCCAATGTGCATCAGATATCAGAATTAAGTTACAACAGCTACAACAGCAGGACCCCGCTGCCTCTTTAGATGAGATGGTCCAGACAGCCACCAATACCTTTTATAACAGAGAACAGGAGAAGGAGGCCAAGTCCCAGGAGAAGGAGAGAAAGAAAGAGACAGGCATGCCCAGATGCTGGCTACCCTCCAGAGATGCCCTATGGCAAACCCCGAGTCCTTGAAGTACAAGGCAAATGCCTGATCTGTAGACAGGCGGGGCATTGGGCCAAAGAGTGTCCAAACTGCGACAAGTCTCCTAGAATGGCTTGCCACAAATGCCATCAACTGGGACATTGGGCGGCACTCTGCCCTCGGACCCAAGAGCCTCAAGGTCAAGCGCCAAGCTTACCCTCACGATGGTTCAAGAGGACTGAAGGGCCTGCTCCAGCCAGCCCACCTGTCACAGATAACCATCTCGGGGCTGGAGCCAAGAGTGCAACTGGAGGTGGCAGGTAGGTCCAAGAATTTCTTGGTTGACACAGGGGCTACCTACTCGGATTAATCTCCTAATCCGGAGCCTTCTCCTCCCAAACCTGTACCATTTTGGGCGCTACAGGAAAAGCAACTACTAAAAGATTCACCCGAGCACTTCTTTGTTGCTGGGATGGACAAATATTTTCCCACCAGTTTCTAGTGGTCCCTGACTGTCCTACTCCTTTATTGGGAAGAGATTTACTCACTAAACAGGACCACCCTTGTGATGGGAAGTTTTTCAGCCCCTAGAGCTCTACAGCTCCTGGTTACTACTGAGGAACCCATTACACCTTCAATAGAGAGGGACCAAAAACCATGGGAAGACAAAATTAACCCCCAGGTGTGGGACCAGGGGATTCCTGGACGAGCCCACCAAGCTGAACCAGTCATCATTGTCCTCCAAGATCCCACTCGGTTTCCTAACCGGAAACAATACCCTCTCAAAAGAGAGGCTTGGGAGGGACCACAGCCTTTAATAAATAAATTCCTTGCTTGTGGGCTATTGGTCCCCACCAGTTCGCCATGTAACACCCTAATCCTGTCAGTAAAGAAAAAAGACTGAACCTGGCAAATGGTTCAAGATCTCCGGATAATAAATGAAGCTGTAGTCCCCCTCCATCCCACAGCACCCAATCCCTATGTAATCTTGGGAGAAATCCCACCCAGTGCCAAGTGGTTTACAGTCTTGGATCTCAAAGATGCATTTTTTTGCATACCACTGGCTAAAGAATCCCAATATCTTTTTGCCTTTGAGTGGGAGGCCCCAGGAGAACACAGCCAACAGATGACTTGGACAGTATTACCTCAGGGGTTCAGAGATAGCCCCCACCTGTTTGGACAGGCCCTTACCCGGGATCTCCTAGATCTGGACCTGGGACCTAATGGGAAAATATTACAATACGTAGATGACCTACTAATCTGCTCTCCAGATGAGAAAAGTGCCCAACAACACACAATTCAGGTTCTAAACTTCTTCACAGAAAGGGGATATAGTCTCCCGTGCTAAGGCACAGATGGTCGAGACGCAGGTCATTTACCTGGGAGTTCAGATTACACACGGGTCCAGGAGGCTGTCCTCTGATCGGGTACAAGGAATCCTCCAGTTGCCCTTCCCCACGACTCGAAAACAATTGCGAGCTTTCCTGGGGCCAACTGGATATTGTAGAATCTGGATACCCAACTATGGTCTAATTGCCCAGCCCTTATATGAAAGCTTAAAGGGATGAGATGATTCAATCCCACTGATGTGGGGAACTCCTCAAAAGAAGGCAGAAGCTACACTAAAACAGGCCTTAACTCAGGCACCTGCTTTGAGGTTGCCAGACCCAGAAAAAGCATTCCAACTTTATGCCCATGAAAGAGAGGGAATAGCTTTGGGATTGTTAACTCAAAGGTTAGGATCTGAACCCCAGCCTGTAGCTTACTTATCCAAAAAGCTCGATCCAACTACCCAAAGCTGGCCGCCCTCCCTTTGAAATCTTGCAGCTATTGCAATCATGATAGATGCTTTAAAACTCTCCTTTGGGGGCAAACTAACTATTTTTACCAGCCACCAAGTAAAAGAACTCCTAAATGGGAGAGGCCATTTATGGATGTCTGATCAAAGAATCCTCAGATATCAAGTAATGCTGATGGAAAATCCAGGCCTCACGATATATCCCCTTGTGAGGTTCTTAACCCAGCCACCCTCCTGCCTACCCCCGAGGGCTCTCTCCCCTTTCACTCTTGTCTAGAAACCTTGGACCACTGGACAAAACCCCGAGAGGGATTGTCAGAAGATCCTCTGACCAATCCTGAGGAAACCTGGTGCCCTGATGGAAGCAGCTTTGTCTTGGATGGAAGAAGAGCCGGGTATGCAGTAGTCTCCAATTTCGAGACCATAGAGGCTAAGCCTCTGCCACCAGGTACTTCAGCCCAATTAGCTGAGCTCATAGCCCTGACTCGAGCTTTAGAGCTGGGAAAAGGAAAAAGAAT
>NW_024080499.1:27224-47047 GCF_014754425.2 Oryx dammah
AATAAGCAACATTACAGACTTTGGAACAAAGAGAAAATAGCTGTTGGTTGAAGAATATTGAACTCTGGCTAAAAGATGCCTCAAATGGATTATACTGGGAATTGTTAACCTACATTTTAAATACCTGGTTTTCAGACATATTTTAATGTGTGTTAAATTGAAACCTGCATTCAGAAAGGTTTGAATGAGTATTTGCAGTATAGATTAGGTGACTTTCCAGATTTTCCATATTTCCTTTCAGAGAACATGTACATTTCAAAAAAGCATGGGTCTTTGCTTACAAACATACAGTTCTCAGCAGATATTAATGACTGAAATGGGCATTTTCCCCAGTTTGGTTCCTATCCTCCTTTACTTTGGGCAGTACTGTTTATATGATGAGAAACTGTCCTCATTTGGTTATGTCCATCATGACATCCTCTCAGTATTTCACATGCCCTTTCATTAAATGTAAATTTCCAGTGTGAATTCTTTCATATATTGTTAACTTTTCTTGGGGAATAAATCTTCTAAGCCTGGCTTTTGGGGCATCAAACCCTGGATGTCATGAGAAGACACGGCTGAAAGCAAATAAGTTATTCCACCACTTACTATTCTCAGGGAATATACTTTACAACTTACATAAAACTGATACTTGCTTAGCTACATTAGGAATAAAACAGACACAGGAGTCAAGACGGCAGAGGATTAGGAAGATGTGGAGTTCATCTCGCTCGGTCCACAGATGCATCGAGAATACATCTGTCATGGAACAATATTCACAGAGCCCCTGCTGAACACGAGCAGAGGACCTTGACACCTAAAAGGACAAAAAAGATTCCCTCATAGCCAGGTAGGACCAAGGAAACAAGAAGGAAACTGGTGAGGAGAGGAAGTGGGATGGGACCTGCAACCCTTGGGGGAGCTCACTGGAACAGAAGGGAGCCTCATTCTCTTATGGGAAGAGGAGGCAGTACCAGCTAGAGGCAGGCAGGACAGAGTGAGACCTCTACAGATGGCACTAACCACAGCCCTGCTCCCCAAGCCTGAGAGGGGCGTCCACCGCTGCACACAAGGGCTGGGTGCTGGGATGTGGGGTTTGGAGAGCAGACCCAGGCAGAGGACTGGGGTTGGCTGCGAGGAGACAACCTGAGGGGACAGGAGGGAGGGAGGAGCTCTGCAAACGGGAATGCTTGTGGAGGAAGCCTGAACCACCAGAGAAGGAGAGCAGCCCTGTTGAGTGATGCCCGAAGGGCAGGGCCGCCATCCCATCCTCTGTCCGTGTGTTCCAGCCTTTGCCTCACTAGGCACTAGCGAGGGCTCCCGGCACGGTCCGTTCAGTTCAGTCGCTCAGTTGTGTCCGACTCTCTGCGACCCCATGGACTGCGCGGCAGTCTCATGACCCCAGCTGCCGTCTCCTCCTCAGCAATCTTAAATTTACAAAGCAAACATTTTCACCAATGCAAGGTGCCTATGAATTCTGTAATGCAGTTCTTCACACAAGTGTTTTTATTTTGGCGTGTTCTAGTAGATGTTTTGAATCTAAAATCTTCAATGATCTTGATATATAGTTAATCAGAAAGTAAGATCGTAGGGGACACAGTCCTGGTAAGCGTCATAACAAACAAGATAAGCTTAACAAAGTAACAGTTCTCACGACATCAAACAAGATTGAGAGCTTAGAATACAGTGGACTTTTTTTTTTTTTTTATGGTGGAATTTTTTAAAGTCTCAATTCTCGTTAAATTTAACACAGGGAACTCTACTCGTTGCTCCATGGTGACCTAAATGGTATGGAAATCTAAAATAGAGTGGATAAATATTATATATGTGTAAGTCGCTTCAGTCACATCTGACTCTTTGCGACTCTATGGACAGTATCCTGCCAGGCTCCTCTGCCGAATGGATTCTCCAGGCAAAAACACTGTAGTGGGTGGCCATGTACACCCATGTGGGAACGCATGTACACCTGTGGTGGATTCATGTCAATCTATGCCAAAACCAATACAGAATTGTAAAGTAAAAATTAAAAATAAATAAATAAATTAAAAAAAATTCTTTATACAATCTAAGAAGTTTAATAGTGAGAATTAACTGCAAACATTTAGGTGGTAAATGTTCTAATTTCCCAAGTCAACAATTTAAAAATTCCATGAGTTGAATAAATATAAAAGTATTTTAGGTTTGTGGAAATGGGACAGATACACTTAACATTATTGACCTTAGTTTGTACAAGAAAATCCAAACTTTGAAGAAATCTTCAGGTTTGTATTTCTCACTGGAGAGAGGTCCCTTATGCAGTGAAGAAATCAGTTCAGTATGAAATTTATCAAGTCATATGTGTAGTGTGCAGGGGATTGGAAAGTATAAAGCAGAAAACAAATAATACCTGTCCCCAGTATCCCTAGAAGTTTGGCAGTTTGTTCGTGGCTCCACTCACACACTTCTGTCTAGAGACAGAAGCAGAGCATTTAAAAGGGCAAATATATGAGGAAAATATGTAAAGGGTTATGTTTCATTTTCTTGGGCTCCAAAATCTATGCAGAAATTGACTACAGCCACGCATTGGAAGGACTGATGCTGAGGCTGAAACTAATACTTTGGCCATCTCATGTGAAGAGTTGGCTCATTGGAAAAGACCGTGATGCTGGGAGGGATTGGAGGCAGGAGGAGAAGGGGACGACAGAGGATGAGATGGTTGGAAGGCATCACCAGCTCAATGGACATGGGTTTGGGTGGACTCCGGGAGTTGGTGATGGACAGGGAGGCCTGGCGTGCTGCGGTTCATGGGGTTGGAAAGAGTTGGACATGACTGAGCAACTGAACTGAACTGAACTGAGACACCAACCTTTTGTCTGGTGATGCAGAGTAACTTATCAATTTTCTATTTGTCTTAACTATGGATTACTATCTACAGTAATTCTCCTCCAGGAACTTCAGAAAAGAGAAATTGATGAAATGCTTTCCTATACATTCTTTTTCTTTTTTTTAAACAGAAGCGCGACCGTTTCTTTATTAAATTATACAAAAAAAGGGGAGGGGAGAGGGGCAGCTGTGGGGCTCGGGCCCATCCCTGGCCCCACCCCGTCCTGGCGCTGTCTGAGAGAAAGGGATCTGAGGGCGGAGACCCAGGGATCAGGCAGGGTAGGGATGGGCAGGGCAGGATGACGTGAGGCTGGGATGCAGAAGTTAGGAAGGAGAGGCTATTGAAGGAGGGAGAGGCTGGCTGTGGGAAGGGCGGGAAGAGAGGAGGGAGAGGGAGCGGGTGGCTGGGGACCAGCTGGGGAGCTCAGGTGGAGCAGGTAAGGAGGTGGACGATGGCAGTGAGGATGCAGGTGCGGCATGAGAAGGCTGGGGGGCAGAGAGGGCGGCAGCTCTGGCGCGGGGCCCGGAGCAGGGAGCCAGGGGAAGAGCGGTTGCAGGCGGCGCTCCCCACCCCCACCTCCGGGCCCCGAGGGGCCTCCCACCACCCCCAGCCCACTGGCAGGGGCTCGTGCCGACGCCCCGTTTTCTGCCTTCTGCCGCTTGGGATCCGCTGCCTCCTCCTCTTCAGCAGCGCTCTCCAGCGCGGGCCCTTCGTCCTCCTCTCCTTCTTCCTCCTCCTCCTCGCCCGCTTCCTCCTCCTCCTCGCCGTCCTCCTCCGCCGCCGCCACTTCTTTCTTTCGCTCTTTCCGGCCTGCCTTCTCCTCCACCTTCTCTTTCTTCTCCTTCAGGCCCTTGGCGCTTAATTCGGCCGCTGCCTCCGCGCTCTTCTCCGACGTGATGCTGGGAGGGATTGGAGGCAGGAGGACAAGGGGACGACAGAGGATGAGATGGCTGGATGGCATCATGGGCTCGATGGACGTGAGTCTGAGTGAACTCCGGTAGATGGTGATGAACGGGGAGGCCTGGCGTGCGGTGATTCATGGGGTCACAAAGAGTCGGACATGACTGAGTGACTGAACTGAACTGAAGGAATGTAGACAAAAAAGTTTGTCCTTTCCTTCTCCTTGAGAATTCCAGACCCCTCTCTCCTTGGGGACCCCCGGCCTTCTTATCAACCTGCCTAGGAATTGACTCTCACTCTTGAGTGAAGTCTATGGCCACAGCCCGGAATGTCAGCCTTCCCTGAAATACAAAGGACAGATGCCACGTGACTGTGGGAAGACTTCCTAATGTGACCCAAGTTGAAAACAGCAAGTACAGAGAACTAGTTTTTCAATGAGAAGAGTGTCTGATGGTATACAATAAGATTCTTTTTTACATAGTAATATGCTCTAGTGCATTTCTAACCTGAAGAAAACAGGATGACAGATGATCCACAAAGCCACTTGGGCTTCCCTGGTGGCTCAGATGGTAAAGCATCTGTCTGCAATGCGGGTGACCTGGATTCAATCCATAGGTTGGGAAGATCCCTTGGAGAAGAGAATGGCAACCCGCTCCAGTATTCTTGCCTGGGGAATCTTATGGAGAGAGGAACCTGGCAGGCTATAGTCCATGGGGTCACAAAGTGTGGTACTTGACTGAGTGAATAGGATTCATTCATTCATCTGGAGAAAAATTATTAAATGTGATCAATAGAGGCATATTTAGTTTTGAGGGTTTTCCCTGTGTTGCACTGGATAAGTATCAGTCAAAGCAGGAATATTTTTTAAAAGCACATTGTGATTCAAGAGTTCTAGGGTGGGGCCACAGTTTTTCATCTTGAACAAGCTTAGTTTTAACTAAATGTCTGGTTGATAAATGGCCATTGTGAATAGCACGGAGGTAAAAGAGCCATGGCAAACAGCCATGGCATCCAGTCCCATCACTTCATGGCAAATAGATGGGGGAGCAATGCAAACAGTGAGAGACTTTATTGTTTTGGGCTCCAAAATCACTGCAGATGGTGACTGCAGCCATGAAATTAAAAGACACTTGCTCCTTGGAAGAAACACTATGACCAACTTAGACAGCATATTAAAAAGCAGAGACATTACTTTGCCGACAAATTTCCATCTAGTCAAAGCCATGGCTTTTCCACTAGTCGTGTGTGGATGTGAGAGTTGGACTATAAAGAAAACTGCATGCCAAAGAATTGATGCTTTTGAACTGTGGTGTTGGAGGAGACTCTTGAGAGTCCCTTGAACTGCAAGAAGATCCAACCAGTCCATCCTAAAGGAAATTAGTCCTGAATATTCATTGGAAGGACTGATGCTGAAGCTGAAACTCCAATACTTTGGCCACCCGATACAAAGAACTGACTCACTGGAAAAGAGCCTGATGCTGGGAAAGACTGAAGGCAAGAGGAGAAGCGGACCACAAAGGTTGAGATAGTTGGATGGTGTCACGGACTCAATGGATACATGGTTGAGTAAGCTCTGGGAGCTGGTGATTGTCAGATGTGCTGCAATCCATGGGGTCGCAAAGAGTTGGACACAACTGAGCGACTGAACTGAACTGAGAAGAGCCGGGTACGAATTCATAGTTATTATTGAACTTTATGCGCTTTACAGATTTTACAGGTTTAATTATTAAGCAGAGAAAACAATCCTTTTGACCATTTCTGAACTATATAACTTTCTAACAGTTTTTTACTTTGTAATCTTGAATGAGCCACATAAATAATTTTAGATTAAAAAATATTGCTGTTCAAAATTGTTTGGAATATTTGATCAAATATTCAGAAAATGTAGAGCTTGGGATTTACTTCAATGGGTCTGAGCTCGATTTTATGTAAAAAGGTTTAAGACAACACAGAGACCTGACTGAGTGACTGAATTCAACTGAACGCAGAGACCACTCTAATGGATGTTTTACCACTTAAGGTAACTGGCAAAAATATCAAAACCAGAAAAAATGTCATATACTGTTAACATTTTCATGCACACAGACATGCACTAGTTAGGAGAAAAATTATTCATGTTTATTATTATTTCTGTGCTTAAATCTTATAATTTATTTGTGGCAATATTCTGTATTTTTTAAATACGCTAGGGTGCAAAAGCACATAAAGACAAAAATTAGAGCTCTTGGTTCTGAATCTTTTATTCCTTTGAAAATCTCTATCATTTGTGTTGCATTATATTTTAGATATAACAGTTAAACATACATAAGTAATAATATTCTTGTAAATATTGTAGAAAATACAAAGATGCGATAAGAATTCTGTCTGGAAAATGAGTGTGGAGTATATTACTAACAGAAATGATCAGACCTGGGCTTGAGTGATGAAAACCTCCATTCCCAAAATGCAAGAACCTTACTAAACACAGGTGAGTGTTCATTTTCCAAAGCAAACGGAACTAAGAACACGCAGTTTGCTACATTAATTTTGGCAGCTTATACATATCCCTCACTAAATCTTTCAAAAATCCTTATTAAAGTCAAAAAGCAGGAACATCGCAGTTTGCAATATCACAATATCGCAGAAGAACCAGAACCAGGGAACGAAGGTGTAGTGAGATAAATGTTAGCAGTGATCTGAATCCTGAAAAATATCAGTTTTATACAAAACTCACTTCTTATATAACTTCCATGTTCTGTATCCTAAGACTACACTTAAGAGTGAGTCCCTCCTACCAATATAGAGAAAGGTCTCTTATACTTTTCTCCTTCTATTCCCCAAACTTCCTGTGGAATTCTGGACCACTGAGGTAATTCTATTCATGAGGACAATTTCTGAATCCTGTTGTAAATGTCTCAAGTTGCATATATATGTAAATTCATCCCTAATTTCCCCTACTTCTCTAAGGTCCCAAGACTGAACCACATGCCAATGAGAATCTTAGAACCTATGCCTCCCCATGTTGATCTCTCACAAAGGGAATATTTTCACTCATTCAGGTTGAGAACTCATCATGCTGTAAAGAAAGCCAGGATACAGACAAGGGAGACAAGGTTCTGGGACACAAGGGAGAAGTGATCTAAAGAACCAGTCCTCACTATGGTAAGAAAAGGAAAAAATAAGAAGTTGATAACCAACTCCCCAGGCAGAAAAATTAGAAGCAGAGAACTAAAGGTTTGCAGGTTCCCTCAGTTCAAGCATTTTGGGGGGAAAGCAGACACAGCCCCAGACCCAGGACAGAACTGCCATTTCCTCTTCTTCCTCCTGCTCTGCCTTCTCTGAGGATGTTATGTAGCAAACACATCTCTGCCTATTGAAAAAATACCTTCAAAGGCATCTGCACAGCTCTTTAACCTGCAAGTACTTCACCTACAGACAGAAGGACCTTGAAAAGCTGAAAAGACCCACCTCTCCTGTCCTGTCTCAGGAGAGATTTAGAAACAATTACTTCCTACCTGGAGACCAGCCTGTGAACTTGTTTCTTGATTGTTCTCTCCTCAGAGAGAGCTCCTAACCCTCTGCTCACACAGATGATGTGAGCTGACTGACTTTCCCGTTCCAAATCCAGCTAGACCAACCCTGCAGCCTCTCCTCAGACTGAAGCCAGGCTTCATCTCTCACAGATGGACCAGGAGCCACGTCCTTAACCCGGGCCTCCCCTTAGAGTCCCCTGGAGCACTTCCTACACAGCACACTGATGCCCCCACAGGACCAAGACAGAACTCTGTGGGGAGGTTATCGCTTAACACTGGTCAGGTGATCTTGATAGGAAACAGGGTTGAAACCACTTACAAGGTTCTTTCTGAACCATTTCAGTGAATATGAACCCCTCGAGGTCAGGTCCCCACTCTCAGAAGTTACAAATGTACAGATCTGAAGAGGGGCCATGAAATGAGTCTTCAGCAAGTTCCCTGTTTATTTTGATGCTTCTTCCGCAAGACCCACACTCAGGAGCCCTGAGCTTCAGCCCTCACACTCAGCACACCTGAGACCTCTCAGGAGAGGAGGTTCTAGGGCAGGAATTTCTTAGGTCAAGGTTAGGACCAAGCAGAGAAAGCTTCAGTACTTGGGGTTCAGGCCTTTATAAGAGACCTTGGGTGAAGTGCTGTGGGGCTCCCCAGGCTGAGTGTGGATGGGTCCATTCAAACCAAGAGGAGCAGGAATCTGGTGAGCTCTGAGGGTGTCACTGAAGGGGGACCTGCGCAGTAGACCCTGGGGTTCCTCAAGACTGCTGGTCTCAAGGTGGGTGGTCCTCTAGTGCAGGTGTTCCCAGGACTGGCTGGTGCAAGTTCAAGGACCTGCAGGCTGCCTGCTCCCCAGACAGACGCTGAGGCAGCAACAGCATGGAGTAGTCCAGGCAAACTCTCAACAACACTCTGTATGATCCTTCTTAGAACCATCACAATGTCCCAGCAGTTACAGACGGGGGGGAAGTACAATGGAGAAATGATGGGAAATATCCAGGTATTCATTCCTCTGATACAATGATCTGAGAACTGTGATTCCTATGGTTACAAAATGGAGGTTAATTGTTTATGAAATAAGACATACACTAATTACATGACTTTTCTGGGAGGGGTTTCCATACATTTCTAGGGTATCAGAGATGTCTTCATTTGAAACATGTCCACTAATATTCATGACTTCTGTTGATATTATAAAGGTACATCAAGATTTCAGTGACTGTCATTGTATTTTACTTAAAAAGCAACTGATGTAACTATTGAAAATGTACATCTTTAATATGTGGAGTTACTCCCTGAACACTTACCTCATGGTGACCTACAGGGATGTTTGACATGAATGACTAACACCTCCATTTAGATGTACATGTTATATTACTGTGTCCTTAATCTTCTAATGGAGAATAAATATAAATGATTTCTCCCTAGGATAGAAGACCTTGTCTCACCTTTGAGATAGCAACCATCAAAAAACATAACTTTGCATACACACTAGAAATGAAGCATAGCAGCATGGAGTAATTTGAGAGTTGAATCACATTTATTTTGGTTTTCAAATAATCACAAATCATTTCAATATGAACAAAGACATATTGCTAATAATTGTACATTTCTAAATACCAACCTTCATCTTGTGATCCATACTAACATATCAATTTTCTATCTGTTTTAACTATGGATTACTATCTACAATACTTCTCCTGAAGAGGAACTTGAAAAAACAGAATTGATGAAATGGTTTCTATTGTGTGGGCTTCCGATAGCTCAGTTGGTAAAGAATCTGCTTCCCACTCCACTATTCTGGCCTGGAGAATTCCATGGACACAGTCCATGGGGTTGCAAAGAGTTGGAAACAACTGAGCGACTTTCACATTTTCTAGTGTGCAATTTCTATTTATTTAGATTTTATATTTATTAAATACTTTTGTACATTTTCTTTATGTCATTCCTTATCTTTCGTAAATAAATGGTCTTGTATTTTCTGAAGTGTATGTTCAGGACAAACCTCTTCCATCAGTTATTACTAGGGTTTTTCTCCAGTACGTGCTCTCTGATGTCTAATAAGGTGATAGCTCTGATTAAAGCCTTTGCCACTTCTCCAGTATGAATTCGCTGGTGTCAAATAAGACTTGACTGGTGACTGAAGGATTTTCCGCATTCTTTACATTTATAAGGTTCTTTCCAGTATGAAATCTCTGATGGTAAGTAAGACCTGAGTACTTGCTAAAGTCTTTGCCACAATCCTTACATTTATAAGGCCTCTCCCCAGTATGAATTCTCTGGTGTTGAGTAAGAGTTGAGTAGTGACTGAAGGCTTTTCCACATTCTTTACATTTATAAGGCTTCTCTCCAGTATGAATTCTCTGGTGTTGAGGAAGAGATGAGTAGTAACTGAAGGCTTTTCCACATTCTTTACATTTATAAGGCTTCTCTCCACTATGAATTCTCTGGTGTTGAGTAAGAGTTGAGTGGTAACTGAAGGCTTTTCCGCATTCTTTACATTTAAAAGATTTCTCTCCCGTATGGATTACTTGATGTTTAGTAAGACATGAGTGCTGTCTAAATGCTTTGCCACAATATTGACATTTATAAGGCCTCTCTCCAGTATGAATTCTCTGATGGCGAGTAACACCTGAGTGCTTGCTAAAGTCTTTGCCACAATCCTTACATTTATAAGGCCTCTCCCCAGTATGAATTCGCTGGTGTTGAGTAAGAGATGAGTTCTGACTAAAGGATTTCCCACATTCTGTACATTTATAAGGTTTCTCTCCAGTATGAATTCGCTGGTGGTTAGTAAGAGTTGAGTTGTGACTGAAGGCTTTTCCGCATACTTTACATTGATAAGGCTTCTCTCCACTATGAATTCTCTGGTGATCAGTAAGATGTGATTTCTGATTAAAGGCTTTGCCACAGTTTGTGCATTTATAATGCTTCTCCCCAGTGTGAATTCGCTGATGTCGACTACGGTTTGAGTAAGACATAAATGGTTTTTCACATTCTTTACATTCATAAGGTTTCTTGCCAGTGTGGATTTGCTGATCTTGACTAAGCTCTGAATTCTGATTATAGGTGTTGCCACACTCTGTATATTTGAAAGGTTTCCATCCTGAATGAATTTTCCTGTGTCTACTTAGACTGGATGAGTTAGTAAAGGCTTTCTCACGTTGCTTACACTTGTAACTTTTCTGTGGATTCTGAATACTCTGCTGTTGAGTAAGATTTGAAGACTGATTAGAGATATCACCATATTCACAATTATAAGTCTTCTCTCCAGTATGTGTACTCTCATTTAGTGGAAGACCTGATGTTTGATAAAAGATATTCCTCCATGTACTATTTTTAGAGTCTTTGTCTGAAGATTGAGGTCCCTGATGTTTCATACGGTTAGAGTCTTGTGCAGTTTTACACCCAGTTTCATTGCATGAATGGCTTCTCAGTCCATCGTAAATATTCTTGTAATTATTGGGGGTAGAGCTCTTACTTAAGGCCTGACTCGTGTTGTTACACATGAGAAGTTGTTCCGTATTAACCGTATCATGATGTGTATTGAACAGTGATGGTGGGATTAACTCTCTTCCATTATTATCAACATTACACATTTTGGAACAGAGAGAAACTGTCTGTTGGTGGAAGAATAATGACCCCTTGCTCACAAATCCGTCAAAGTGATTGTATTGTGAGTTTTCCCCATCATTTTTAAATTTCTGGTTTTCAGACGTGCATGAATATATGTGTAATTGAAGCCTGTGTTCAGAGCGGTTTGCATGAGTATTTGCAGTAGAGACTGGATGACTTTCCAGATTTTCCACATTTCCCTTCAGAGAACGTGTATGTTTCAAAAACTGATTGAAACCTTTGCTTGAAGAGATACACTTTTCTGCAGATGTTGATAACTGAAAAGGGTGTTTTCCACTGTTTGACTCACATTGCTCATTTCTTTGGGCAGTAATGTCCGCATTGTGTGAAACTGTCTCGGTTTCTTTATGTCCATATAAACATCTTCTAGGTCTTTTACATACCCCCGTATATTCCTGGTCTTTCATTAAATGTTCGTTTCCAAGGTGAGCTCTTTCATATATTCCTAGGTTTGCTTTTTGGATTAAACTTTCCAATCTTGGATTCTTTGACATCAAACCACAGGTGTTGTGAGAAGACACAGCTGAAAGATACCAAATGAAAGTTTTCTTATCTACTATTCTTATCTACTAGGGCTGGAGTGAGCTCAGCTGAGACAGAAGGGGAGCCTCATTCTCTTGGGAAGAGATGACAACAGTCTGTGGCAGTAGGACAGAGTGAGACCTGTACACAGGGTACTGAGTCCTGTCCTGCCCACCCAGCCTGAGAGGGTACCTGCTGCTGCAGACAAAGGCTGGGTGCTGAAATGTGGGGTCTGGAGAGCAGACCCAGGCAGAGGACTGCTGTGGGCTGTGAGGAGACATCCTGAGGGGGTGGGTTGAGGGAGGAGTTCTATAAGCTAGAATGCTTGTGGAGGAAGCCTGAACCACCAGAGAGCAGGGCACCATTGTTGAGTGATGCCCAAAGGGAAGATCCACTATTGCAGCCCCTCTCCCCCTGTGCTGGCCCCTTCTCCCAAGCACTAGGAAGGGCGACCACCTGGGTGGGCTCTATTGAGCTCCAGCCACAGCCTCCCCCCATGCACCTCCTCCACAATCAGCAGACTGCTGTGCTCTGGGGAAGCCTCTGGAGCAGACACCCGTGGGTGGCCCACACACATAGAAGGAGCTGAAGGCTCAGCTGAGCCCCAGGGTTAAGAAAGAAAAACTGAAGTCTCTCCTCACAGTTGCTCAAACCATACTTTTATACATTCAACTGGCTTTGTCAACTCTGCCCGTACAGAACATCTGAATGGACAACCAGGGCTCCCCCAGTCACGGGAGGTGTAGTTTTAGCAGCTGTGGACTTTGTCGGGATGTATACTAGGGGGTGGGGCCAGGCCAGAGTCTGAGCTGTCCCCATAGCACCACAGCAGGTCCAGCTCCATGAATGCAATTTTGGGACCTGAGTTCACTGGACCTATGCTGGTGTTCCAGTGAAAGGAACATCTGAGGAGGCACATCTTTCTGCTTTCACAAACATTGGATGTAAATCCCAAAATGTGAAAGCTGCTGGCACCAGAGCAATATGCCAGCATGCCCATGGTTGAAGGGGGGCCAAGAGCAGTGCCAACATGGGGTCACATGAGGCTCACACAGTGCATGAGCACACCCCAAGGTGAACAATCCCAGAGGAGCAATCCTTAGTGGCTTCCCTCCCAATGGGTGTCCTCCAATCCTACCTGCCTTGACCACAGATCAGAATCACAGTGAAGAAACTGATCTGGGGGCTCTTTCCCACCAATCAGGGAGCAGATCCCACCCCTGACAGACCAGTGACAACCACAGAGCCAAGGGGAAGCTCCCCTCAATATTTTGGGGAGGCATGGGTCACAATAACAGCAATCAAAGCCCAGATCAAGGGGATAAGGGTACAAGCCTGTGGAGCAACTTCACCCCCTAGGGGAAGACAACAGAGCAAGAGGAGGTAGGAACCTGCAGCCCGCAGAACAGACCACAAACCCAGAAAATGTGACAAAATGAGAGGACAAAGAAGTATGGTGTAGAGGAAGGAGCAAGACAAAAAGCTACAAGAACCACTACATGAAGAAGAGACAGGCAATCTAATGATTACTCTTCGACTTAAGTCATCTTAAATGCAGATGCCACTAGGTGCCCTCTAATTCTTTAACCTACTTTTTTATTTTAGCATGTTCTATATGATGTTTCAATATATAAATCATAAATGATACTGACATAGGCCTAATCAGAAAGCAAGGACATGTAGGACAAAGTCTGGGGAAGTTGATAACAAGATTCATTAAATAAAGAAGCAGTTCTTGAGAAATTAAGAAACGAGACTTTAAGAATATGGTGAGAACACTATCAATGCTCTGTGGAGATCTAATTGGGAAGGAAATCTTAAAAAGAGTAGATATCTATACGTAAAATGGATTGTCTTTGCTGTACAACATTGTAAACCAGTTATACTCCAATAAGAACGTTTTAAAAAGATATTATCTAAACATTGTAATACTTTGAAACCATTAAAAATATGGTGGAAAATGTTTTCAGCCCTTATGCCAATTTATTTGAAAATTCTTTGAGTTAATTGAATATATTTAAGTCTTTTCAGTTCAGTTCAGTTAAGTCTTTTAGCATTGAGGAATTGGGGCAGATATACTTAACATTTCATATGAGTTCGTATGAAGAAAACAGAAATTTAGAAGTAACCCTAAGATTGGCATTCTTTCTCTTTATGGAGATTTTGGTTTATGCAGTGAAAAAATTACTTGAATTTAAAATTTATAAGATCATATTTGAAGCTTCCAGTCTTTTAGAAATTATGTCAGAAAAAAAAAAAAACACCCAAAAAAAGCCCTCTGTCCCCAATATTCCTAGAACTTTGGCAGCATGTCTACAATTCCACTCACACACTGCCATGTAGAGGTAGAAACTTTAATAGGAGCGTCCAAGAGCTTTTCAGAAATGTGCACTTTTCCTAGGGCCCCACCCATCCCCCAAGAAATGGAATAGTAATCGATTCATGCAGGTTGTCAGAGGCCAAGAGAAGGATTTCAGTTCTCACTGTGATTGAGAAAAGTAATCACTGGAGATGAATTCAGGAATGATTTAAAGAGACAGAATGGGGCAGGTGATATCCGCCTCTCACAGCAACAGAAAGAAACCCAGACTTCTCTACAATCATTTCCATTAAAGCAGATCTTCCCAAACCACATGACAAAGGGTGAATTCCTCACTAATCCTTGGACCTGTCGTGGACTCGTGGGCTCCATCCATTGACCCCTACCTGTGTATACGGCTGGCGTCTCCAGTCTCCTTACATACCAGGGAGTCTTCATTTGCTCCAGAAAGGTGACCAGGTCTGGCTTAGAGACCACAAGACCTGCTATCAGGAAAAGGAATATTTGTTTTGCTAGAGATTCATCAGTTTCCAATCTAATATGTATTCAAGCGAGAAGAGAAGGCATATGTCCTAAGTCGCTCCAGTCATGTCTGACTCTTTGCCACCCTATGGACTGTAGCCCGCCAGGCTCTTCTGTCCATGGCAGTGTCGAGGCAAAAATAGTGAGTGGGTTGCCATGTCCTCCTCCAGGAGTTCTTCCCAACCCAGGGATCGCACCCACTTCTTTTACATCTCCTGCATTGGCAGGCACGTTCTTTACCACTAGTGCCACCTGGGAAGCCCAGAGAAGGCATGGTAGAATGTTAATACAGCCTAGAAATAAAGTATTTGGGGACATAATTTCCTAAGCTATATGAACATTCCCTGGTGGCTCAGCTGGTAAAGAAGCCACCTGCACTGTGGGAGACCTGTGTTTGATGCCTGGGTTGGGAAGATCCTCTGGAGAAGGGAACAGCTACCCACTCCAGTATTCTGCCCTCAAGAATGCCATGGACTATTCCATAGGCTTGCAAAGAGTCAGACATGCCTGTTACCTTGCTCATTACATTATTACATTATTAACATTCTAGAGAAGGCATGGTTGAATGTTAATATAGCCTAGAAAATTATATCCCCAAATACTTTATCAAAGCAATTTTATAACTAAGAAATACATAAAGAAAAGATCTTGAGATTCTAGTCAAGTACTACTAAGGCCAAAGTAAGTAAGTAGGAGAAATATGATTTATAAAGGAGAGTGGCACCCTTTTATACTGCAGAACCTACAGAATGACCACTAACCTAGAAGAAGGAGGCAGATTCCATCAAGGACAAGTCAGAATCATAATGAATCATCATGAAGCCTTCTTTCTCAACTCATAAATATCCATTTTCCCATAGAAAGCAGGGATCTGAAACTATTTTAAGGAGCAGATTCTAGGAGACATTCTAGAAATACAGGAACCAAAACCCAGTGGGTAGAGAAGGGATTCTGGAAGGCAGTTATCCTCACCCAAGGAGGCCAGGTTCCTGTAGTTCTCTAACATCACATCCCTGTACAGTTCTCGCTGACCGAGGTCCAGGCATTCCCACTCCTCTTCAGTGAAGTCTAGGGCCACATCCTGGAATGTCAGCCGTCCCTGAAATACAAAGTACAGGTGCCATGTGGTCATGGGAAGACTTCCTAATGTGACCCAAGAGGAAATCAGCAAGAGAAATGGTTTTGATTTAGGAGAATGTCTGGTGTTACACAAGAATATAATTTTTATGCAGTAATATTTTCTACCACATTTTTAACCCCAAGAAAAGAGGATGAGATATGATCCATCAACCACTACAGAAATTATTCTGATTTGGAAGAGAAATTATAATCAGATCAACACTGGCATATTTATTTTTGAGTGTTGTACTCAGTTGACAGAGAATAAACTATCAAAAGAAACAGGAAATATTTTTAAAAAGCATTTCCTGATCCAAATGTTCTGGAGTGGGCTCAGTGTGCCACATTTTTCACAAGCTTATTTGAACTAGTAATGTTGAAAATTCTGCTCCATGAGTAACAATGTGTGAACAGCAACGAAGTAGAATAGCAAGGAAAGAATTCACATTTAACTTTGAACTTTAAGTGCTTTACAGATTTTACAGGTCTGATAGGATAGTAACCTCGGCAAGAAGAATCATTTTAACCATGTGGTATATAGTACTTTCTGACAGTTTTCAGAGACTTGAATGTATAACAGAAATAATTTAAAATCAATAATGTTGCTGTAGCATCTTTTGGCAAATATTTTAACAAACATTCTTTAAATGACAGCTTAAGGGATGGGGGAGCCTAGTGGGTTGCCATCTATGGGGTCGCACAGAGTTGGGCACGACTGGAGCGACTTAGCAGCAGCAGCAACTTTCACTTCAGTTTGTGACTCTAGACTTTAATCAAACACAGACAAATGCACAGAGCTAACTCTAATGAAAGTTTATAGAAATTTCTGTATTTGTAAATAATGCTAAAAACAAGAAAAGTGTTAGTCACTCAGTCATGTCCTACTCTTTGCAACCCCAGGGACTGTAGCTTGCCAGGCTTCTCTGACCACGGGATTCTCAAGGCACGAATACTGGAGTGGGTAGCTATTCCCTGCTTCAGGGAATCTTCAAAAAAGAAAAAGAAAAAATCAATCAAATGATGTTAACATGTTCATGCATACAGACATACACTAAAATGGGACTGTGTACTTCTTAAGAGACAAATTGTCATGTCAACATCAGGATATTTTTTAACTGATTGAAAGTGTACATAAATATTTGAGGATGATATTGTTAGGTAGGTAGAATAGGGAAAAGGAGTCCAAAATGGCAGTGGCTAAAAGACAAGGAAGGTCAAGGAGGGTCCAAGGACCAGGAGTGGGATGCCATTGCCTTCTCCTGAACAAACAGCACTCCTGGCTAACCCAATTTGCATAGGGCAGGCCCAGGTGGAGGAAAAAACATATACAAGGAGGAGCCAAAGCACTTTCTCTCTCCCTTTCTCTCCCACAGTGCGTGTGCTCTTTCTCTCTGTCTCCCTCCCCCACGTGCTCCTCCAATCTCTTCTCTTCGAGTCTTTGGGTTGGCATGCCCTCACGCTTTGAGGATGGATTCTCCTGCTATCTTCTAAATAAAATAGAGCTGTAACACTGATTTGCCTAAGAGCTATAACATGGTTTGTCCAAGACCCAAGAGCTATGACGCGCCAAGGGCTTTAATGTCTGTCACTCCAAATCTTTGTTGTGATGAGACAAAGAACTGAGGAACATAAACCCGTGTGACAATACCATTTTAATTTTTTAAAATAGACTAGGGTGCAGACATACACAGTGACTAAAAAAATAGACAGCTCTGGTTCTGAATTTTTTAATTTCTTGAAAAATCTACCATTTGCATGGAACTATATTTTGAAATTTCACACAGCTGAACATAGATTAGCAATAATATGATTCTTGTAAACATTTTAGAAAATACAGAAATGTGATGAGACTCTATCTGTAATGTGAACATGGAGTGTACTGGAAATGATCATACCTGGGCTTGGGTGATGAAAATCCTCACTCCCAAATCCCAGCATCTCTACTAAACACACAGGAGTGTTGTCAACTACAAATCAGCACTTACCAAGAGCATTGCCAGCGACTAAACAAGACCTTTTAGAATTAACACCCAAAAGATGTCCTCTTCATTATAGGGGACTGGAATGCAAAAGTAGGAAGTCAAGAAACACCTAGAGTAACAGGCAAATTTGGCCTTAAATGCAGAATGAAGCAGGGCAAAGACTAACAGAGTCTGGCCAAGAAAATGCACTGGTCATAGAAAACACCCTCTTCCAGCAACACAAGATAAGACTCTACACATGGACATCACCAGATGGTCAACACCGAAATCAGATTGATTATATCCTTTGCAGCCAAAGATGGAGAAGCTCTATACAGTCAACAAAAAGGAGACCAGGAGCTGACTGTGGCTCAGATCATGAACTCCTTATTACCAAATTCAGACTTCAATTGAAGAAAGTAGGGAAAACCGGTAGACCATTCAGGTATGACCTAAATCAAATCCCTTATGATTTTACAGTGGAAGTGAGAAATAGATTTAAGGACCTAGATCTGATAGATAGAGTGCCTGATGAACTATGGAATGAGGTTCATGATATTGTACAAGAGACAGGGATCAAGACCATCCCCATAGAAAAGAAAGGCAAAAAACCAAAATGGCTGTCTCAAGAGGCCTTACAAATAGCTGTGAAAAGAAGAGAAGCAAAAAGCAAAGGAGAAAAGGAACGATATAAGCATCTGAATGCAGAGTGCCAAAGAATAGCAAGAAGAGATAAGAAAGCCTTACCAATCAGAACTCAACACCTAACCCTTCACCAGAAGGTGACCAATCAGACCGGGAGACTCCCGGTTTTCAAATTTTTCCCATGAGAATACCCTATATAAGCAATGTAACCCAGAGCTCAGGGCTCCTCCCTATAGCTGCTGCGTGGGTATGGCTGGGAGCCCCAGCTCGAGCTTGGTAATAAAAACTCTCTTGCTTTCCCATCGGATATAGTCTCCCTGGTGGTCATTGGGAGATTTCGCGACTTGGGCATAACAAATTCATCACGGCATTTCCCCGACTTCCCTAAGATCCTAACACTAAACCACAACCCAGTGGGAATCTCAGATACCAGTGCCTCCTCATATTGATCTCTCACAAAGGGAATGTATTCAACATTGAAAGTCACTATTTCATGTTGAGAATTCATCATGCTCTATAGAAAGCCAGGATACAGACAATGGAGAAAAGGCTCTGGAATATGAGGGAGACGAAACCTGAAGAGCTGGTTTTCACTATTTAAAAAAAAAAAAAAAGGAAAAAATAAGAAGGTGATAACAAGCACTCCAGGCAGAAAACTGAGAAGCAGAGAAATAAAGGTTTGCAGATTCTCAGTCCAGGCATTTCAGGAGGAAAAGCAGATACAGCCCCAGACCCGGGACAGAACAATTACCTGAGAAGCTGCCATTTCCTCCTCTTCTTCCTCCTGCTCTGCATCTTCTGTGGAGATAAGACGTCTCAAACTCACATCTGCATGTTGAGAAAATACCTTCAAAGGCATCCATATGAAGAATCTAAGCTACTCCATTTTGTTAACAGAAAAACGCCATTTTGTAAGGTTCTGGGAAAAGAGCCTTTGGAAATCCTCTGACCTCACCCCACCACCCACGAGCCAATGGGACCCCAGACCAAAATCCCCTGACTTAACACTCAGGAACTTGTAGTCTACCTAGACAATAGGGACCAATCAAGAACCAACACACAACCCTTCAAAAGAAAGTGACCAATCAGACGTTCCCCTACCTAGAAATCCTTTTTTTCCATGTATATTCCCTATATAAGCAATGTAATCCAAAACCTGGGGCTCCTCCCTATAGCCGCTGGAGCTTGGTAATAAAAACTCTCTTGCTTTTGCATCGGATATCGGCTCCCTGGCGGTCATTGGGAGATTTCACGACTAGGGCATAACACATACAGCCCTTTAACCTGCAACTGCTGCAGTGAAAAAGGAGAAGTTTTCTTGTTTCTCTCACCCTTTTCTGAGCTCTTTGCTGACTTTCTGTGTTCCTGATCTGTAGTGGGTAACCAAGGCTAACTTGAATGCTAATCACATGCTGGTGTTCCACTCTATTGGCAGATCTTCCCGGCTAGTTCCTCTCCTTCCTTTTTGTATTACAGAGAGTAGGCCTCAGAACAATTCACCAGACACAATGGACCCTACATCTGGGCTACCTGACCCAGCCAATGAGGGTTTTGAAAAAAATGCAAGAGGAAGACCTGCATTCAGGAGCCCTGAGGGAAACCTCACATTTGGTATATCTGAGACCTCAGGAAAGGAGGATTTAGGGCGGGAACTTCTAGAAGCAAAGCTCAACCTGATTTCCTGGGGAGGGGCTCTTTCTAGGATGGGTGTGGTGGTCCTCAGCCTGTGCCTGCGCCCTTGGGGGAGGGGAGGGGAGAGGTGAATGTTTGGTGGCAATCACCTGGGGGACTTGGGTTTCTGCCAGGCTTTACTTGCAGAATTCTTCCCAAAGATGTCCTTAGTTTTTTTT
>NW_024080500.1:0-15630 GCF_014754425.2 Oryx dammah
ATTACTTTGGTAGTGTGTGAGATGAGTGCAATTGTGCAGTAGGTGGAACATTCCTTGGCATTGCCTTTCTTTGGGATTGGAATGAAAACTGACCTTTTCCAGTCCTGTGGCCACTGCTGAGTTTTCCAAATTTGCTGGCATATTGAGTGCAGCACTTTCATAGCATCATCTTTTAGGATTTGGAATAGCTCAACTGGAATTCCAGCACCTCCACTATCTTTGTTCGTAGTGATGCATCCTAAGGCCCACTTGACTTCACATTCCAGGATGTCTGGCTCTAGGTGAGTGATCACACCATCGTGATTTTCTGGGTTGTGAAGCTCTTTTTTGTACAGTTCTTCTGTGTATTCTTGCCACCTCTTCTTAATATCTTCTGCTTCTGTTAGGTCCATACCATTTCTGTCCTTTATCGAGCCCATCTTTGCATGAAATATTCCCTTGGTATCTCTAATTTTCTTGAAGAGATCTCTAGTCTTTCCCATTTTATTGTTTTCCTCTATTTCTTTGCACTGATCCCCGAGGAAGGCTTTCTTATCTCTCCTTGCTATTCTTGGGAACTCTGCATTCAAATGGGTATATCTTTCCTTTTCTCCTTTGCTTTTTGCTTCTCTTCTTTTCACAGCTATTTGTAAGGCCTCCTCAGACAGCCATTTTGCTTTTTTGCATTTCTTTATCTTGGGGATGGTTTGCTCCCTGTCTCTTGTACAATGTCATGAACCTCCTTCCATAGTTTATCAGGCACTCTGTCAGATCTAGTCCCTTGAATCTATTTCTCACTTCCACTGTAAAATTTTTAGGGATTTGATTTAGGTCATACCTGAATGGTCTAGTGGTTTTCCCTACTTTCTTCATTTTAAGTCTGAATTTGGCAATAAGGAGTTCTTGATTTGAACCACAGTCAGCTCTCGGTCTTTGTTTTTTGCTGACTGTATAGACCTTCTCCATCTTTGGCTGCAAAGAATATAATCAGTCTGATTTTGGTGTTGGCTATCTGGTGATGTCCATGTGTAGAGTCTTCTCTTGTGTTAATGGTAGAGTGTGTTTGCTATGACCAGTGCGTTCTCTTGGCAAAACTCTATTAGCCTTTGCACTGCTTCATTCTGTACTCCACTGCCAAATTTGCTTGTTACTCCAGGTGTTTCTTGACTTCCTACTTTTGCATTCCAGTCCACTATAAAGAAAAAGACATGGGGGCGGTGTTAGTTCTAGAAGGTATTGTAGGTCTTCATAGTATCATTCAACTTCAGCTTCTTCAGCATTACTGGTCAGGGCATAGACTTGGATTACTGTGATATTGAATGTTTTGCCTTGGAAACGAACAGAGATCATTCCGTCTTTTTTGAGATTGCATCCGAATACTGCATTTTGGACTCTTGTTGACTATGATGGCTACTCCATTTCTTCTGAGGGATTCCTGCCCACAATAATAGATATAATTGTCATCTGAGTTAAATTCACCCATTCCAGTCCATTTTAGTTCACTGATTCCTAGAATGTCAACAGTTCCAAGGCACTGTTAAAAGACCAGGGAGTGGGCCGTGGCCCAAATCCTGGAATTTCTCCCCCCTCCCAAAAATAGAATAATCCTCCCACTCTTTCACATGTGAAATTACCCATCCTATAAAAACTAACCTCTCCAGATTTCAGGGCCACACTCCCTCTGTGATGACCTACAGTCTGCCTGTGGAGTGTGCTTCTCTCTGTATCTGAATAAATCCACTTCTTACCTATCACTTTTTCTCTCACTGAATTCTTTCTGTGATGAGACATCAAGAACCTGAGCTACACTAGGTCCTGAAATCAGGTACCATGGATTTCGGCTGGGTTCGAGTCCCAAACAGGGTTTTGACTGAGTTTGAGTCCCAGCCACATGGGTTCAAGTCCCAATCTGAGGTAAATGGTTTCATACCCATCCCTTTAAACAACACAAGAACTTTGATCTTCTTTCCTGTCCCTCCCCTCATCTTACATGTTGATATTAGCTGAATTGTATTTCAAGACTGTAATTTTTTAAATTTACAATCAAACTTATTTTAGATATTTTTCAATAAATTTTACTGTTTCCCCCCTCACCATTGCTTTATTGGAACCCCCTTCTTCCTCTTAAATTCATTTTTTTTCCTTCTTGCTGAATCACATACCCAAATCATCCTTTCAGAAAGGGTGTCTGATGAACTTTCTGAAATGTTTTTGCTCTCGTCTGGATTATTTTGGCTGGACCTAGAAAACTAAGTTCAAAGTTATTTCTCATCAGCTCTTTGAAAAATGTCATTATATTCTATTTTCTCTCTGGAAACTTTCAGAATTTTCCCCTTATCTTTTGGGACTTTATTTTTAACTTAAAATTTTTATTTCATATACGTGTGTGTGCATGCATGTGCATGTATGTGTGTTTGAATCATGCTCAGAACTTAATGTTTCTCCTCAGTTTGAAGTTTCATATCTCTCCTCAGCTCAGAAAATTCAAGAACATTATTTTTTTCATGTATCGCCTGCCTTCCGTTCAGCTTTTCTATTCTCTATGTCTGGAATGCCTATTAGATGAATGTTGAAACTTTCAGCATCTATTCTCCATTAGCTTTATCTTTTTTCCTTTCATACTTTCTACTTCTTAATCTCTTTGTGCTATACTGTGAAGTAATGTCATTGCCCAAACACATTTTTTTCCATTGGTTTGCTCCAGCTTCTCTTATTGATTTTCTAAAGCTTTGTTATCTATTAAGGATAGTTACTTTTAATTTGTTGCATATTGTAGGAGAATAGAATATGCCACCCCAAAATATGCCTCTTTGGCATAGATTACTTTAAGCTGATCATTTTGAGAAACAACAGACACTACGGAAGTTCTAGAGAGAGAGTAGAAGTTACTCTTTTGTACGGGAAATTTACATTTATAAAGGAAATCTCCATTTGTAAGAGTGTCACCCTCTCTCTGAGCTAAGAAGAGAAGGATGACTAAATCATTAGAAATTCTTATCCACAGAGAAAACACTGACTTAAATCTGCATAACAAACCTTATCCTTGTTTACCATACTTGCCCCTGTCACTTTCCAATACCTTTCCTCTCATCCAGTAGCCCCAAACTCCTCTTTCCTTTGTTTTAGGCCAAGTTCCCATGTAAATCCAGGCTCTAACCATCCGTTTGAGTTACTCATCCCTGAGTTTCTCCCATCTGTATATGGTTTACACATATTAATAAAATTGTACTTGTTTTTCTCTTATTAATCTGTCTTGTTACAGAGCCCCAGCCAAGAACATAGAATGGTAGAAGGAAAATATTTTTTTCCCTCTCCTACAACATGTTTCAGGCTTCCCTGGTGGCTCAGTTGGTAAAGAATCTGCCTGCAATCCAGGAGAATGCCTGCAGTGCAGAACACCTGCAGTGCAGGAGACCCAGGTTTGATCCCTGGTTTGGGAAGACTCCCTGGAGAAAGAAATGACAACCCACTCCAGCATTCTTGCCTGGGAAATCTTATGGACAGAGGAGTCTGATGGGCTACAGTCCATGAGGTTGCAAGAGTCGAACATGACTTAATGACTAAATCACTACCCACCACCCAAAATATGTTTCAACATTTCCCCTCAAATTTGCTTTTCAAATCGTTGTCTATGGTGTCTTTTGACTTAGGTAGCACTTTAATTTTACATCTTAAATATGTCAGATTTATTCCTCTTAGCATTGGTGTAATGACAAGAAATGCTATGTCACCTGAAGATTTATTATAATATTTTCATAAATTTTCTTCTAGTTTTTTAACAACTTTAAATTTTCACATTTAAACCTCTAATTTTTTTAAACATATACAATCTATCTTTTGCCCACGTTTGGAAATGCATGCAAAAGTTTTGTATATAGATCAGCTTGTTTTATCTTCTATCTTGTTTCACTAATTGTTTCTCTGGATATTAATTTTCTCTCGCTGTTAAAACAAATTACCACATACTTAGTGGCTTAAAACAACACAAATTTATTCTCTTATACCTCTATCCATCAGAAATCCAAAATGAGTCTTACTGGGCTAAAATCAAGGTGTTCCCAGGGCTGTGTTCCTTTCTTGGGGCTCCAGAAGAAAAACCACTGTCTTTTCCTTTCCAGCTTCTAGAGGTTGCCCTCATTCCTTGGCTCATGGTCCCCTTTCCATCATCCACAAAGCCAACACATAGTATCTCTCTGACCCTGGTTCTGTCACCATATCTCTTTCTCTGACTCCTGGTTCCACCTTCCATTTGTAAAGTCCCTTGTGATTACCTTGGACCCACCCAGATAATCCAGGATAATCTATTTTAAAGTTTAGCAACCTTAATTCCACCTGCAATTTTAATTCCCAGGTACTGGGCGTAAGGATACGGACACCCTTCAGGTGGGGCACTTATTCTGCCTACCACACTGTTACAGGCCCCTTACTGATTTTAAAGTACATCTCAACATTTGTTCTAACTGTTGCTTCCTGACCTGCATATAGGTTTCTCAAGAGGCAGGTCAGGTGGTCTGGTATTCCCATCTCTTGAAGAATTTTCCACAGTTTATTGTGATCCACACAGTCAAAGGCTTTGGCATAGTCAATAAAGCAGAAATAGATGTTTTTCTGGAACTCTCTTGCTTTTTCAATGATCCAGTGGATGTTGGCAATTTGATCTCTGGTTCCTCTGCCTTTTCTAAATCCAGCTTGAACATCTGGAAGTTCATGGTTCATGTATTGCTGAAGCCTGCCTGGCTTAGAGAATTTTGAGCATTACTTTGGTAGTGTGTGAGATGAGTGCAATTGTGCAGTAGGTGGAGCATTCCTTGGCATTGCCTTTCTTTGGGATTGGAATGAAAACTGACCTTTTCCAGTCCTGTAGCCACTGCTGAGTTTTCCAAATTTGCTGGCATATTGAGTGCAGCACTTTCACAGCATCATCTTTTAGGATTTGAAATAGCTCAACTGGAATTCCAGCACCTCCACTAGCTTTGTTTGTAGTGATGCATCCTAAGGCCCAGTTGACTTCACATTCCAGGATGTCTGGCTCTAGATGAATGATCACACCTTCATGATTTTCTGGGTTGTGAAGCTCTTTTTTGTACAGTTCTTCTGTGTATTCTTGCCACCTCTTCTTAATATCTTCTGCTTCTGTTAGGTCCATACCATTTATCTGTTAGGCCCATACTCCTTTATCAAGCCCATCTTTGCATGAAATGCTCCCTTGATATCTCTAATTTTCTTGATGAGATCTCTAGTCTTTCCCATTCTGTTGTTTTCCTCTATTTCTTTGCACTGATCACTGAGGAAGGCTTTCTTATCTCTCCTTGCTATTCTTGGGAACTCTGCATTCAAATGGGTATATCTTTCCTTTTCTCCTTTGCTTTTTGCTTCTCTTCTTTTCATGGCTATTTGTAAGACCTCCTCAGACAGCCATTTTGCTTTTTTTGCATTTCTTTTCCATGGGGATGGTCTTGATCCTTGGAAGAAGCACAAGCTGGAATCAAGATTGCTGGGAGAAATATCAATAATCTCAGATATGCAGATGACCCCACCCTTATGGCAGAAAGTGAAGAGGAACTAAAAAGCCTCTTGATGAAAGTGGAAGAGGAGAGTGAAAAAGTTGGCTTAAAGCTCAACATTCAGAAAACTAAGATCATGGCGTCTGGTCCCATCACTTCATGGGAAATAGATGGCGAAACAGTGGAAACAGTGTCAGACTTTATTTTGGGGGGGCTCCAAAATCACTGCAGGTGGTAATTGCAGCCATGAAATTAAAAGATGCTTACTCCTTGGAAGGAAAGTTATGACCAACCTAGATAGTATATTGGAAAGTAGAGATATTACTTTGCCAACAAAGGTCCATCTAGTCAAGGCTATGGTTTTTCCAGTAATCATGTATGGATGTGAGAGTTGGACTATAAAGAAAGCTGAGTGCTGAAGAATTGATGCTTTTGAACTGTGGTGTTGGAGAAGACTCTTGAGAATCCCTTGGACTGCAAGGAGATCCAACTAGTCCATCCTAAAGGAGATCAGTCCTGGGTGTTCATTGGAAAGACTGATGCTGAAGCTGAAACTCCAATACTTTGGCCACCTGATGCAGAGAGTTGACTCATTGGAAAAGACCCTGATGCTGAGAGGGATTGGGGGCAAGAGGAGAAGGGGACGACAGAGGATGAGATGGCTGGATGGCATCACTGACTCAATGGACATGAGTTTGAGTGAACTCCGGGAGTTGGTGATGGACAGGGAGGCCTCGCGTGCTGCAATTCATGGGGTCGCAAAGAGTCGGACACGACTGAGTGACTGAACTGAACTGAACTGAACAATATTTGTTAAGGCAAGAACACTCTACTATTCTTTAGTTTTTAAAAAAATCTTAGTTATAAAATAAATAAATCCTGATGATGTAATATACAGCATGGTGACTATAGTTAATAATACATATTGTATATTTGAGAGTTGCTAAGAGAATTGATCTTAAAAGTTTTCATCACAAGAAAAAAAAATTGAAACTATGTGTGGTGATGATGTTGACTTATTGTGGTAATCATTTCACAATATATACAAACATTAAATCATTATGTTGTACACCTGAAGTTGATATAATGCTATATGTCAATTATATTCCAGTTAAGAAAAGAATTCAGGCCTGTACATCTGAGTATTTTCTCAAAAGAATAAATAAAAATGTTTCAAACTTGTCTAAATTTCAAATAATTCATAAAAACTAAAAATAATTCTTGGCTATTCTCATAAATTTATTCTGCTGCCACCTGGTTTTCCACTGGCAAACTTTAGAATGAGTATGACATAACCCAAAAAGAAAGTCATAATCCAAAGAAAATCTCACATGGATTTTGTTTAAAAATTGTGTTAAATAGAAAATTGCAGTACATAGAAAGTGTACAAAATAGATATCAGAAATGACATCTGTACAATAAAGAATCTTCTCATTCAGAAATAGAATATTTCTGCAAATTTATTCCCATTTTCTTTTCTATCCTTGAGTTTAGTTTTATAGTGCTGTTACTACAGTCATGAATATTTGTGATTCAGTTTATTCTTAGTGAGTTTTTTTTTTTTACCATTTTGTGGTTGTTGTAAGCAGAATATTTTCCCCCATTGTAATTTTTATCTGATTATTTCTGAGAGGTAGGAATACAAATAGATTTTTGGATATTTATTTTGTGTCCAAGACAACTTACTAAATTCTTTTTCTAATTCTAATATTTTGTTGATTTTCTTGGTTCTCCTAAGTAGATAATCTCATCATCTGAAAAAATAACATCATTACCATCATTTTAAAATACTTACCCCTCTTATTGCAATGGGCATGATGTCTAGTTCAATATCGACTAATATTGATATTAATAGTGGGAATGGTGAGCAATGAAGACTTAAATTTAAAACATAATTTGTTCTTTAGTCACTAAGTTGTGTCCAACACTTTGAGATCCCATAAACTGTAGCCTGCCAGGCTCTTCTGTCCATGGTATTTCCCAGGCAAGAATACTGGAGTGGGTAGCCATGCCCTTTTCCAGGGGATCTTCCCAAGTCAGGGATTGAACCCGAGTCTCCTGTATTGCAGGTGAATTCTTTACCACTGTGCCACAAGGGAAGCCCCAAAACATAATACCATTTATAACTGCTGCAAAGAAAATGAAACAATTAGGTATAAATTTAATAATACATGTATAAAACATATATACGGAGCACTACAAAACATTGAGGAAAAGAACCAGAGAAGACTCAACATAGTAAAGGTTTGATATACAGATATCAAACACTTGATATCCACAAAAGTATATACTTTGATGTACAGATTGATGCAATTCTTATAAAAATTCCAGCAATATTACAGATATAGACAAGATTATTCTAAAATTTATATTGAAAGGCAAAAGAACTAGAATAGCTTCAAACAACTTGGAAAATGAATGACTTGGGAGGAATCACTCTACCAAATCTCAAGGAGTCAAAAATGTGATGTTGGGTAGAAAATAAATATGTAGATCAACAGAACAAAATAGAAAACCCAGAGATAGTTGCACACTTATTTTTTAAAATTACAAAAGTAATTCAGTGGAAGAAGGATTGTCTTAAGAAATTTTGCTGAAGCAACTCGATATCCATAGGCTCCCCCAAAAGAACATTGAACTAAACCTCATGTGCGTGCTAAGTTGCTTCAGTCATGTCCAACTTTGTGCAACCCCACAGACTGTAGCCTGCCAGGCTCCTCTGTCCGTGGGGTTCTCCAGACAAGAATACTGGAGTGGGTTGCCAGGCCCTCCTCCAGGGCATCTTCCTGACCCAGGGGTTGAACCCATGTCTTTTATGTCTCCTGCACTGTCAGGTGGGTTCTTTACCACTAGCCCTACCTGGGAAGCCCCCTAAATCTCATAACTAACACAAAAAGTAATTCAAAAGGGTCATAGATTTAAATGTAAAACATAAAAATTTAAAACTGGGCATGCTGAAGAGTTCATAAACATGACATTGAAAGGGCAACCCACGAAAAAATAGATAAATTAGACTTCATCAAAATTTTTCAGTTTCACTCTGCAAGAGTGCTTGCTGAGAGGATGATCTTAGGGTTCAACATGAAGATTAACATTTTTAGGGCCAGGCACTGGGATTTAAAGTTGGTTTATTATTAAGAAGCAAGCTTATTGAGCTTAACTTTAGTGGCAAGAAGGAAGGGACAGTGAAACAAAGAGTATACAGAAGTAATCAACTCTAGTCAACTGCCCCATTTCCAAATATGGAGAGGAGAGAAGAGATTATAAAACTGTAGTGGCTTACAGATGTATAAAAATTATCTGAGAAGACAAATGAATGTCTCTTAAATATCTGAAAACTTCTCTCATAAATAAACACATAAAGTGAAATATTTCATAAAGCAAAAGGCAAAGGAGAAAAGGAAAGATATACTCATTTGAATGCAGACTTCCAAAGAATAGCAAGGAAGGATAAGAAAGCCTTCCTCAGTGATCAATGCAAAGAAATAAGGAAAACAATAGAATGGGAAAGACTAGAGATCTCTTCAAGAAAATTAGAGATACCAAGGGAACATTTCATGCAAAGATGGGCACAATAAAAAACAAAAATGGTATGGGCCTAACAGAAGCAGAAGATATTAAGAAGTGGTGGCAAGAATACACAGAAAAACTATACAAAAAAGATCTTCATGACACACATAACCATGATGGTGTGATCACTCACCAAGAGCCAGACACCCTGGAATGCAAAGTCAAGTGGGCCTTAGGAAGCATCACTACAAACAAAGCTAGTGGAGGTGACAGAATTCCAGTTGAGCTATTTCAAACCCTGAAAGATGATGCTGTGAAAGTGCTGTACTCAATATGCCAGCAAATTTGGAAAACTCAGCAGTGGCCACAGGACTGGAAAAGGTCAGTGTTCATTCCAATCCCAAAGAAAGGCAATGCCAAGGAATGATCAACCTACTGCACAACTGCACTCATTTCACATGCTAACAAAGTAATCCTCAAAATTCTCCAAGCCAGGCTTCAACAATACATGAACCATGAACTGCCAGATGTTCAAGCTGGATTTAGAAAAGGCAGAGGAACCAGAGATCAAATTGCCAACATCCACTGGATCATTGAAAAAGCAAGAGAGTTCCAGAAAAACATCTATTTCTGTTTTATTTACTAAGCCAAAGCCTTTGACTGTGTGGATCACAACAAACTGTGGAAAATTCTTAACAGATGGGAATACCAGACCACCTGACCTTCCTCTTAATAAGTCTGTATGCAGGTCAGGAAGCAACAGTTAGAACTGTACATGGAAAAACAGACTGGTTCCCAACTGGGAAAAGAGTATATCAAGGCTGTATATTGTCACCTTGCTTATTGAACTTATATGCAAAGTACAGAATGCGAAATGCCTGGCTGGATGAAGCACAACCCGGAATCAAGATTGCCGGGAGAAATATCAATAACCTCAGATATGCAGATGACACCACCCTTATGGCAGAAAGTGAAGAACTAAAGAGCATCTTGATAAAAGTGAAAGAGGAGAATGAGAAAAGCTGGCTTAAAACTCAACATTCAGAAAACTAAGATCATGGCATCTGGTCCCATCACTTCATGGCAAATAGATGGGGAAACAATGGAAACAGTGACAGATTTTGTTTATTTGGGCTCCAAAATCACTGCATATGGTGACTGCAGCCATGAAATTAAAAGACACTTGCTCCTTGGAAGGAAAGCTATGACCAACCTAGACAGCATATTAAAAAGCAGAGACATTACTTTGCTGACAAAATGTCTGTCTAGTCAAAGCTATGGTTTTTCCAATAGTCATGTATGGATGTGAAAGTTGGACCATAAAGAAAGCTGAGTGCCTAAGAATTGATGCTTTTGAACTGTGGTGTAGGAGAAGACTCTTGAGTGTTGCTTGGACTCCAAGGAGATCCAATCAGTCAATCCTAAAGGAAATCAGTCCTGAATATTCATTGGAAGGACTGATGCTGATGCTGAAATTCCAATACTTTGGCCACTTGATGCAAAGAGCTGACTCATTGGAAAAGACCCTGATGCTGGGAAAGATTAAAGGCTGGAGGAGAAGGGGACAACAGAGGACAGGATGGTTGGATGGCATCACCCACTTGACGGACATGAGTTTGAGCAAGCTCTGCAAGTTGGTGATGGACAGGGAAGTCTGGTATGCTGCAGTCCATGGGGTTGTGAAGAGTCGGACATGATTGAGCGACTAAACTAAACTGAAAGAAACACATGTGAATTTTAAGAGCAATACCTTTTTCACTTATTAGTGGGGCAAATGTCTATGTTTCCTAACCATCTGCTGGCAAGACTGTGGTGTCATTGGCTGATGGCAGAGCAAAATGGCCACCCTGGTTCCTCCTTGGACCTGCCATGCTTGCTCTACCTCAGGGCCTCTGCACTGGCTGCTTCCTCTACCTGAAACTTGACTTGCTCCTTCTAGTCAATCAAGGACCCAGCTCCTTTTCCTTTCCTTGATGAGGTCTCCCTGATTGCCCGCCCCCACCAGCAACCCCAGCATTACACTCATTTTCCTCATAGTGCTCCTCTTTACCTGTTTTTCTCTCTTCAGCTAGATCAGAGATTAGCAATTTTTTCCTGAAAAGGGCCAGATAATAAATAGCTTAGGCTTTGTGAGCTCTATGGTCTCCCTTGCAACTCCTCATGTCTGCTGTTGTAACACTAAAGAGCCATCATCAGTGTGTAAGTGAGCAAGCGTGACTGTTTTGTTTGTTTGTTTGTTTTGGTGGCCTGTACAGGGAGCATGACAGTTTCATGAAGCTTTATTTGCAGACACTGAGGTTTGAATTTCATGTTAATTTTCAACTGTCACAAATTCTTCTTTTGATTTTTTTCCAATCACTTAGAAATGTGTAAACCATTCTTAGCTTGGGGGATAAACAAAAAGGCAGTGGGCTGAGTTTGGCTGGCAGGTCATATTTTGCCCTTTCTTGTGCAACTTCAGGAATTTCTTGTTCAACTTCAGGGATTATTGTCTGCTTGATCTGCTGCTATATCCCCAGCACCTAGGACAGCACCTGGTTGCCAGTAGGCTCTGGGAGATGTTTCCTGAGTGAGCCAGTGAAGGGATCTATGTGAGTTTTGTAGCTAGCTACTGAAGGGCAGAGAAGTGGGTGAACAGATAAGAGCCACTACAGTCCTCCTGTCCGTTTACCCATGTGAACCTGGGAAGGCTCCCCTAAGAAGTCCCAGAAAGAAATGAAATACTGATGCTAGAGTTGCAATTTAGCATCTTTATTCTTCCCCTTTAGCTCAACGGTGATCCTGACAAACAGCTTCTACAAGGAGGAGGCGGAAAAGACTGGACTGGGCAGGGGTTCCCCAAGGACCGAGCCTCCTCCTCCTCCTCCTATAGGGGTGGGGTTGGGGTTAGAGTCATGATCTGAGCTTGGCATCCCCTGAGGAAGAAGGGAGTGAACCACTCTTCAGCCTATGGCCATGTTGATGGGAACCGGGAGAGCAGTCCATCTCCCTCCATGTGCACAGGTGGATGCACACTGGGGCCCAGGTGAAGCAGGCCTTGGTCAGTGTCCAGACACATGGCTCTGGCCTGTGGCCCAGTTGGCAAACATGAAACCTAGGCTGATCGCCATGAAGAGGACCCCCAAGACACCAAAACACAGAGCCTGTGGGTGAGAGGGAAAAAAGATGGGGCTGGGTGTGTACCTACACCCAAGCTCCTCCATCCCCTCCAGGGAGTGCCACATTCATTCCTGATCCTCCTTTTCTGCTCTCTCTCCTTTAAAACCAACCCCTTCCTGTGACTCTTCCTTCCATCTTCCTAGAATTCTTCAGGGAGTACTCTCCCCCATCTTCCTTGAAAATGTTCCAAACTTCTCCTGATAGTGCTCCTTCCATCTGTCTGAAGAATGCTTCCTCCATGCCAGCCCCTTCTTAAGTGCTTGCTGTCTTCTCAAACCCTTCTTGTGCTCTGTTTGCTCAGCCTCTTCCTATGACAATCTTCTTCATCCTTCTAGACCATCTGCCCTCTCTCCTCCAAGCCCCCTCTTGAAAATGTTCCTCAACCTTTAGCCATCCTTGAATGCTCCCTCCTCAGAATGCTCCCTCTTTCCCCAGCCTTCCCCTGGAATGCTCACCTGGATCTTGGGCCAGGAGTAGAGGGGCTCCACCTCAGAGGGCACAATGCGGAGGTAGAAGATGCTGGGAAGGATGAAAATGAGGCTGGGGGCTGAGGTAGACCCTGAAGAACAAGCAGGAAGGAAAGAAGCAATGTAAGATTGGGATACAAGGCCCATATTAGGTGGGGCCTGGGACTAGGGCTGGGGATACAGACCGATAACCCCAAAGATATCCCGGATGGTTGGCACACAGATGACAAGAACATTGACCAAGACAAGCAGGATCAGTGCTATGGCCACATGGCGTGGCCAGCTGAAGGCCTTGCTTGGAAAAAGTAGCTGCTGCAGAGCCCGGCGGATCTGTGACCAGAGTACAGTAGGATGAGGGTCAAGGCTCAAGCACTGCCTCCCCTTCTATGTATTTATCTGTCTCTAACACCACCCATAGTCTGAGACCCCTGATTTCTCCATCTGACTCTACCTCCACTCTGTCTGACCATCCATCTGTGCTTCCACCTTCTAAATGAGCATCCTGCGTCCCTTCTGCTTGACAGTCCGTGACCCTTCTGGGTGATCATCCATCTATGCTTCCATCACTGTCTGAAATCTTGTCCTCTTCTATCCAACTATGTCTGCCTCTTCCTTCCTGACCACCCACATGTCCTTCCACCCTGAGGTCCCTGCCCCTCTCTCCTCATCTGATGACTTCCGTCTCCCTCCTCTGTCTGCTCAGCCAACCTCTCCATCAGGGAGCCTTGTCCCTCCTACACCTCACTACTTCTGTCTCCATTTTTTATCTGTCCATCCCTATTTCTTCATCTTGAATATCCATCTACCTATGCCTCTACCCTCTGTCTACTCCTGCTTCCCTCTTCTGTCTAGTCAGACATCTGTGCCTCCTCCCTTGAAATGACCAACTCTGTTCTTCTGATTCTTTATATTCTGCCATCGATGTCCCCCTTGTGTCTGACCATCTATTTTGGCCCTCTCTGTCCATCTAACAACTCTATCTTCCCTGTCTGTCCATCCCAGCCTCCTCTATCCATCCATCCATCCACTCCTACCTCCACCCTCCATCCAAACATTCCTGCCTACACCCTCTACCCATCCATCCATGCCCCTCCACCCTGTAGGCCCACCCTCGCCCCCAACATACAGGGAACAGCACGACTGGCACCGTAAGAGTCACAGCGAGCAGCACTGCTAGACGCACACAGAGGATGAGCAGGTCATGCTGGCTGTACATGTGCAGCATCTCCGCCTCCACGCTGCCTGGGACATGGGACACAGGAGATGGGATGTGATTGGAGCACCAGGACCAGTGTCCCAGAAACATATATGTGTGCACACACATACACACACACACACAGACAGTGACAAAATCTCCATGCAGGGTGTGTATAGTCCCTTTGGGAACCGAGGGGTCTGAAAGCATGCAGGGAAAGTGCTGAGGCTCCTGCCTAGTAATCACCCAGTCTCCACCCTAGCTCTCTACCCAACCCTGGCCCCAGCCCCACTCACTGTAGAAGGTGAGGTATCCAAAGGTCGCCGTGAGCCCATACATGCAGAACATGGCCCCAATGGACACGTTGGCCACAGCCTGCATTCTGCGCTTGGAGGGCCTGAGGTATAGAGGTCATAGAACTGTCATGTCCAGACCCGTGGACTTGGTCCAGGCCCCCCAGAACCAGCCCCCATCCTCTAGAGTCTTCCCAGAGCTGATGTTCAGCTGGTACACACTGGGATGCCCATCTCTGCCTCCTCTGTATTAGCCACGCCTCCCTTCTCTATCCATCCCTCTCACCCCATATAACCAACTCTGCCTATCTCTTTGCCCATCTCTGTCTCTCTTTTTCATTTGACTGTCACAGCCTCTCCCTCCATTCTGATTATCCACACTGTCCCCCTGATTGATCATTCATACATTCCTCCCATCATCATATCATCCCTGCCCTTTCTTTGCACATCCATATATCCCTCTCCATCTGACCTTCCCCATCTCCCCATCCCATCCACATATGCCACCCCTTCATCTGATCTCAGCCTCTCCATTTGTCCATTCACACTTGTATTGGATGTTAACAGGGCAGAATACTTAAGCCCCAATTAGTAAACAGTCACTGTGTTGCATCCCCCAAGGCCTCCTGGCTACCTCAAACCCCTCCCTTGGCACAATCTGGCCACAATCGAGCTGAACAGTACCAAGACTATGATAGACATTATGACTATCACCCCACCTGCTGCCCTATCACCCATGCCCACTTGCCTGCCCACTCACCGGCAGAGTTCTGTGTAGATGGGCAGCACTTCAGGGTGGCAGACAAAGGCAAAAGCCATAATGGGCACTGTGTAGAACATCTGGGGGAATGGTCCAAGTACAAGAGATTAGAGTCTAAGGGTGAAGCAGGGCTTGGTCAGTGTCCAGATACATGGCTCTGGCCTGTGGCCCCGTTGGCAAACATGAAACCTAGGCTGATCGCCATGAAGAGGACCCCCAAGACACCAAAACACAGAGCCTGTATCAGACACATGGAAGCCCCTGATGTCCAATACCTGGCTCAACTCTAAACAGAGTGCAGTATGGGAGAAAACCAGAGGACCTGCATATAGTGCAAGGCATAGACATATGCCAGCACACCAACCTGTGAGTCAGCTGTGAACATCTGGGCCTCACAGCTTGTGTTGAGCCCCTGGATGGGAAGGCTTGGGGAGCTCTTGCTCTCCTCTGCTGTTTCATTGTGGCCTACAGTGCAGCCAAGCTGGAACTTCTTATAGATGACCTGGATGAGGGAGGGTGGGGAAGTGAGGTCATGGGGAAGGCTATGTCCCAATGCCCCAAACCCTTTCTGTACTTTTGCATGTCCTTTTCCCTCAGACTCACCGAAATGAGGAAAAACAGCATACAGGTCAGAGAGAGACCACTGGTATATCCCAGGTAGCCTGCAAGGGGCAATATACAGAGTCTCAGAAATCAAGGGAACCCCCCCGAGGGAGGTAGGGGGGGCGTGGGGGGACCGTGAGGTGAGGGGCAGACTAGGGGG
>NW_024080501.1:0-312 GCF_014754425.2 Oryx dammah
GAGGCGATTTCAGAGTTTGCTTCTAATCGTTTTTGATTAGTAATTAATACAGGTAGCAAGAAGTTCAAATGGCAAAAAAGGTACACACGGTGAAGACCGGTCCCCACCCGGCCTCATGTCAGCCCCCAGTCCCCTTCTCCAGAGACAGCCTCCTGTCTGTCACTAGTTTCTTATGTGACCTTTTAGCCTTATTTCAAACACACAGAGAACACATTTACACGCAAAACGTACTTTCTATGAATATGTTACTACACTGGTCATACTGCTCACCCGACTTTTCCCCTAAACGGGCTCCTGCCTCAGGACGGACCC
>NW_024080501.1:322-10967 GCF_014754425.2 Oryx dammah
TTCCCTCACTTCTGTAATGCTGGCTCACTACCTCTAGCGTTCTGAAGTAAGTTCACGGATGCACAGACATGCTGTCCCAGCAAATGTGAATGGAGAGGCAGTTGGGTTGACTTTCAATTGTGTATATACCCTCATGCTTTCATGCAGAGCCTATAAATATTTTCTATTTCTCCCCGAAGGGATGAAATGTCATCAAACTCTGAGTCTCACACAGCTGGCTCAGAATTGAAGGATCAGTCTGCACCACTGTCGAGTTCTAAATATTTATGCCACCTCCTCACCTCCTGTACATTTAACAAACAAAAGCTCTTACATTTTAGACAGTAACTTTCTGAGAGAGGGAGTATATTTTACCAAAATTTAAAGGCAGATGTTCCAAACCCTCCCCAAACAACAACTCCCAGCCACGATGAAAGGAGCTGGGAAACATTAAGGACTTTCTGCAAACAGGGACCAAAGCGTATTTGTCCCTGTGACCCCGGCTCCTTGCCCGCTGCCTGGCACATGAAGGCAGATCCATAATGTCTGCCGAACTGGATTTCTCCAACTGCTGTGCAGCAAAACTGGCTCAGCCACGGGGAACAGCAAGCAAATGGGCTTATCACCCACTGCTTCAGAACAAAATGAATAAAATTGTGGACACAGCATGAACCAGCATCTGATCCTAAGAATCAATTTTTCTTACCTCCGCAGATACGCTCACAACAAAACACAGAAATTGAGGGAAAACTGACTGCTGACTTGTATTTTATGGGAGTTTAACTCTTAACTGCTCAAGCCAGAGAACAGCCTGTCTAATGCAATGGCTAGACAAAAGGGTACTCTCTCCTTGACCTGAAGTAAGACAAATTCAGAGGCTTGTAGTCCATTTGGAGCTGGCCTGCTCTATGATTCCAGCACATCCTCCGCAGTCAGGGACCTTATTAGGAACATAAGGGTGTGAGTGGAAAGGCCCTGCTCTCAGGTCAGCCATGTCCCTGGGTGGCTGGGGGTGAGTTACTCAACTTTCCTCAATCAGCTTCCTTCTCTGCAACAGTCACACTAACCTCACAAGACTGCCTTTAGGTTTCAGTGATTAAGGTATCAGGGGATGCTCTGTCCACAGTGAGGCAGACACTACTGCTGTCGTGATGTGTATGTGGGAGGGGCAGGGCAGAGGGTGCAGGAAGCCTGGGTTTCTATGACACTGGCAGGCTAACTTTCCCTCTTAGACCAACTGTCACACTCCTGTCATCTCGGTTCGATAAATATCTGGGTGGCTTCCAAGAGCCAGGAGCTGTGTTGGACTCAGGGCATACAAAGATACAGACTCTGCCTCAAGCAGCAAGTGACATGAAAACAGCATTTCAGAGCAGGTTACTGCCCAGGACTCCTGATGTGGAAGTGGTCAGACACAGGAGCTCAAACTGGAAGTTGACATGTGCAACATAATATTTATTTTAAACAGGTTTTTCTTTTTTTTGGAGATATAATTCACATACCATATAATTCTTATATAAAGCACATAATTCTGTGTTTTTTTTTTTTTTTTAGTGTATTTACAGGGTTATGAAACCATCTAACTTTAGACCATTCCAGACTCCCTAAAAGAAACCTGTACCACCAGCAGTCACTTTCCTTCCCTTCTTCCACCCTCAGCCCCACACACAGACTAATCCACTTTCTCTATATATAGATTTTCCTATTCTGAACATTTTATATGAACTGCACAATACAGGGTCTTTTTTGATTAGGATGATGTTTTTTCAAAGTTCATCATGGTGGAGCACCTGTCAGTACTTATTCCTGTTTATGGCTAAATAATATTCCACTGGGTGGATGTACCACATTTCATATATCCATCTCTCAGTTGATGGGCATTTGGGTTGCTCTTACTTTGGGGCCTATTTTTTTTTTTTTAATGAATAACCCTGCCCTGAACATTTGCATAAGAGTTTTTGTGTGGATATATATTTTCATTTCTCTTGGGTAGGTACCCAGGAGTAGAACTGCTAGGTCACATAGTTGCTTTAATATTTTGAGAAACTGCCAAACTGTTTTTTCCAAAGTGGCTATACTATTTACATTCCTTCAGCAATATATGCAGGTCAATTTCTTCACAGCTTTATCAACACATGTTCTCATTTATATTTTGATCATAGGCTTTGGGTGTGAACTGGGGTCTAATGACAAATGCTGCTGAGCACCTTTTCATGTGTTTATCTGCTATTTGTATGTAGAGTGGGCTTCCCTGGTAGCTCAGTTCGTAAAGAATCCACCTGCAATGCAGGAGACCCTGGTTTGATTCCTGGGTCGGGAAGATCCACTGGAGAAGGGATGGGCTACCCACTCTAGTATTCTTGGGCTTCCCTTGTGGCTCAGTTGGTAAAGAATCTGCCTGCAATGCAGGAGACCTGGGTTCATTCGATCCCTGGGTTGGGATGATCCTCTGGAGAAGAGAAAGGCTACCCACTCCAGTACTCTGGCCTGGAGAATGCCATTGACGGCAGAGTCCATAGGGTTGCAAAGAAATGACGAATGATGCTGAGCACCTTTTCATGTGCTTATTTGCTATTTGTACACTTCCTCTCAAAAAATTGTCTATTCAAATCCTTTGCCCATTTCTATATTGGGTTACTTGTCTTTTTACTGTGTTCTAAGAATTCTTTAAACATTCCAGAAACAAGTTCCTTATCAGATAAATGATTTGCAAGTATTTCTTTTCATTTCATAGGCTGTCTTTTCACTTTCTTGACAGTTTTGTTTGCAGCATAGAAGTTTCAATTTTTATATAGTCCCATTTATTTACTTCTTTTGTTGCTTTTGGTATATATTTAAGAAAACACTGTATAACCCAAACTGACTCTTCTAAAAGTCTTACGGTTTTAGCTCTTACATCCATGATCTGTGTGTGTGTCCTCACTCAGTTGCGTCTGACTCTTTGCAGCCCCAGAGGCTATAGCCCGTCAGGCTCCTCTGCCCATGGAATTTTCCAGGCAAGAGTACTGGAGTGTGGCGCCATCTCCTGCTCCAGGGGGCCTTCCCGACCCAGGATCGACCCATGTCTCTTCCATCTCCTGCACTGGCAGGCGGCTTCGTTACCACTAGTGACTCCTGGGAAGACCCATCCATGATCTGTTTTGAGTTAGTTTTGTGTAGGGTGTGTTAGGGGTCCAACTTCATTCTTTTGCATGTGGAAAAAATAATTATCATTTCAACAAAGATGACTAAGGCAGTATTTCTAGGAGGTAGCCTAACACACCATTCAAAATACATCCTCAAAAATATCTCCATGGCTGCAGAAACTATACCATCATTGCACTAACTCACACATGGAAGAGAATGAGGTAAGAATAAATAGCTGAGGCACTGGTGCTATACATTTGACTCATATATAAATTTTTCTCTTGCACACTTTAGAGAACACAAAATAGAGAGGTGTGGGAAGCATCAGGTTTACCATACTGATTCAGGAAGGAACCAGTACCACAACCATCCACCCATCCACCCACTCCCTAAGTATTTCCTGAGCACCTAGTATCTCTCGGGTGCCACTATAATCCCTGAAGGAGAGTGAACAACGCAGGAAAATACGTCGGCCTTCCGCATCCTAGTGGTGGAACAAAGACCGGAGACAAGAAACCCAACAAATGAGCAGAACCTCAGAAGGTGGAAAGTGCAGAGAAGGAAACACAAGCAGAGGAAGATGGCCAGGAATGGGGAGGGGACCCACGGGGCCCTAGAGTGCCTACCATAGTCCCCGGTGTGAGCCAGGAAGGGCACGCTCTGCAGGACAGGGAAGGGGAGGAGCAAGGATCCTGGACCAGAGTGCCTGTGTTCATCCGCACGCTGGACTAGAAGCCGCAGGGCCCAGCACGAGCTCACTCCCGCTCTGGGCTTCGGGGTCTTCAAACACAGTACCACATGGAGCCGCAGTCCAGCGGGTTCATGAGTTTCCAGGATTAGATAAGTTAACACGTGTAAAGCACTTAGAACACTACCAGCCACACAGTAAGAAACCTGGAGACGTTAGACACGGTTGGTGACTGAAACCCTTTCAGGAGCACGGCATGCCAGAAACCAGCTAGTGACTGAGTCAAGAAGCGTTCCGAGCGAGGTTTCAGCAAGCGCTCAGGCTTGCCAAGCCTGCGGAAATCTGTTTCCAAACAACTGCGAGAGTCACTCCAGCATCCACGTCACCCGGGCACAGTGCTGGCGAAGGCACAGAGGTGTGACTGTCACGGGAGAATTCGCAGGAGCTCTCCCCCAGAGGAAAGGTCTCTCTACTGGCTTTCACCAGGACCCAGAAATGGGGACGCTCACTCGCACTGCAGAGCGCTGGCACGCATTCCTAATTTTTTTTCTCTAAGAATCACTCAGCCGGCACTTCCTCACTGCTCTGTCTTGTTCCTGGAAGTAGCTGAGCCTGCATTCAGACGGTTTGGCGCCGAAAGAAACCCATTCTCTCTCTGGCACACGTCAGCAGTTGAAGGGGTTTTTCGTTCCTCAAGGACTGTGAAGGACCAAGTGACTCTACCTGACCTAAGTCCTCTGCTAACTCTGTGAACACGCAAGCAGTTTAGTGGTTAGTATATCAGACGACATGATCCCAGTTTGGCGAACGTGTCCAAGGAAGCTAGTGTCCCCCTTTGCTCTCTTCCCTACCAAACAGATTTGGCAGACGTGAACCATAGTCATGTCATCAGTAAAACAATGGTAGATGAAGGCAGCCCGAGTGTCCACCAACCACTGAAGCACTGGGTGGATCAGAGTGTCTCAGCCTGAGGAAAACCTCTGCAGCCAGCAATGATACACAGTAACAGTGATAAATAATGAAAGGAGTCATTTTCTGAGCGCCAACCATCAGTGAGCTGTGATGCTGGGGCTTTTATACATATCATCTCATGGAAAATCATTTTATGAAATAGTTATTTCCCCTTTACAAAGGACAAAACGGGCTTGGAAAGGTTCCAGCACCTCCACGAGGCTAGTGCTCAAACTCAGGTCTGACCGCAGCCTCGCCTTTCTGTCGACAGCAAGTGGCTGTGTTGTGTGTGTGTTGGTCGCTCAGTCGTGTCTGACTCTTTGTGACCCCAAGGACTGTAGCCTGACAGGCTCCTCTGTCCATGGAATTCTCCAAGCAAGAATACTAGAGTAGATTGCTATTTCCTCCTCCAGGGGATCTTCCCGACCCCAGGATCAAAACCAGGTCTCCCACACTGCAGGCAGATTCTTCACCGTCTGAGCCACCAGGGAAGCCCGATGTTTATACAAGCAAACACGGATCTAGAATAACGCAGGACGACATTTACTGAGCGTTTACGATGTGCCAGGCACATATGATTTAATTTACATGTATGATTTAATTTCATCCATATAAAATCTCCTTTGGAGAGAAAGAAACTGAGTCACAGGGAGATAAGAAACTTGCCCCAAGACAGAAGGTTAATTAAGGTTAAAGCTGAGGTGAACCCCGGAGTCTGACTGCAGAGCCCCAGCTTATAAACTCTGTACTAATGCTGCCTTCCATGAAGTGATATAATGACTAAAAAAAGCAAAGTACTAAATAGAATGGGCTTCCTGGGTGGCTGAGTGGTAAAGAATCCACCTGCCAATGCATATGTGGGTTCGATCCCTGGGTCAGGAAGATCCCCTAGAGAAGGAAATGGAACCCACTCCAGTATTCTTGCCTAGGAAATCCCATGAGGAGCCTGGTGGGCTACAGTCTGTGGGGTCACAAAGAGTCAGACACAACTTAGTGACTAAACGGAACACCCAGCTGAGCAGCTGTTTTCACGTGAGGCTGTCGCAGTCCTGAGGCCCTGCCTGAGCACTCATTGCTATCCAGACTGGCTGTGCTCTGTCCATCCACCCACACATGCAGAGGGGCTTGCCATGCGCCACAGGGCGGGGGGTTTCTGGAGGTTACCCAACACCGGCCCGGTCCCAACCGTCCTCCCTGCAGGCCCCCCTCTGCCTGGTCAGCTCTCCCGGGGCTCTCCTCACGGGTGCTCAGACGCTGGTGCTCAGGTCCCACCTCGGGAGAGGCCGTCTCTGGTTGCACCAAAGTGACGCCTGCCCCCTCCCCTGTTCTGTGCTGCCCCATGTCTGCCGTCTGGCTTTTCAACTGCAGAGAAAGCGCCACGAGGGCCGGGACCGTGCCTGCCTTATCCCCAGAGCTTAGAAGGGCGTCCAGCAGAGGAAACTCTCGTGATTAGGTGCTGAGGGAAAAAATGTTCTCATTCTCAGTCTTTCTCCCTCCTGCACACTGCTGGCAAAATTATCTTTCCACAACCACAAATCCTGGCCCAACCTGCAATGCTGGAAAACTTCTGTGGCTCTCAGCTGCATACTGGTTGTCAAATTCCCATCTCTTCACTTTGTATTCCATGCCCTGCCCAACCCGGGTCTAACCTCTTCTCCAAAACACCAGAGAGGCAGTGAATTTCAGTGGTTAAGAATGAGGGCCAACATGGAACTCTGTCAATGTTATGGGACAGCCTGGGTGGGAGGGGAGTTTGGGGGAGAATGGAAACGTATATGGTTGAGTTGCTCTGCTGTTCACCTGAAACTACTGTAGCATGTTCATCAGCTATATACCAACACAAAATAAAAAGTTAAAAAAAGAGCGTGGACTAAGATTCCAGCTCTAGCACCTACTAATCTATGAGATAACTGACCTGAGACAGATCTGGGCCTTGGTTTTCTCATCTGTTAAATGGGGCGATAATATAGCACCCTATCAAAGGGTTGTGTGTGAGGATGAAATGAGTTATTAGATCAAAAGTACCGAGTCATTCCTGACATACGACACAGAATGTGACTTTCTCCTGCCACCAGCATGGGCCTCCGTCACACCCATCTGCTCCTCCCTCCCTGAATGGGACATGCACTTACACACCCTGCCTTTTCCACCCGGGCTGTTTTGCAGGCTGCCACTGGCTCACTAGGACTACAGATGCTTATTACAGTGTGAAGCCCCCTGGAGCAGGCACTGCAGCCTGAACTCTCTATAAGGAAGGGGACGCCGAGTCACTTGACAGACGCTACACCAGGGACCATCACCCGAAAGCAGCCATCAGTCTGTCCTTCCACAAGGGTGTGAAAGGCGGCCCTTTACAAGGCCATTCGGTTTCCTTTTCTGTTTACTTAAATGCTGACTTCTAAGAATAACTGAAGGATTAGAGGGCTTTCTCCTCCCCAATTCTGCAGGCTCCCATCTTCCACCCCCTCCTTTCTCACCATCACTTATAATGACAATGCCATAAATACTGACCCTGGGGCAGTTAAAGTGATCCTCAAATACTACACAGAACACAGGGATTATTATTATTACCGCTAGTGATACTGATGGATCTTGCCTCCACCAGCAATTACTGGCAGGAAATTGTCCAGTGACACGGAGACAACTGTCTTCTCTGTGTCCCCCAGACTCCGCCAGGGAGAAACGGAACTTTGCACATTAGGGACAACATATCAGCTCTCTCAACTGAAAACAGGTGTAAAATAGATGTCCAAGTTGTACATAAAAATGAGGTTGGTGAGCAATTTGAAATCTGGAATATTCCAAGGACTTGGGAGGTTTGGGTGGTTTCCAGAAGGGATTAGAATCTGATCAATTCAAGGATACTGGGTTCTCAGAAGCCTATGAAAGGCAGGTAAAAGAGCTGGTCTTTCAACACATCACCTGGGGCAAGTCCCACATCTACAGAAGACACCTGCCTGCAGGGTCTAGATACTTCCCCACCTGCACCATCCCAGTCTAGTTCCATCACATCACAGGCTGGTTAACCATTAATTACACTGTTTCTGGCTTACCAACAACCATCATATATTATGATGTTTCAATGGGAAAATATATTCCCAATCTAAACAACTAACTTACAGAACACTTTTTCGAAAAGGTCTTATCCACAAGGTAGGGATCACACAGAGTGGGAATCAGCCCTCTCTGGGGAGAATTTGTAAAGCATTGTGTCCTAAGTGTTGCAAGAAAAAGCAGCCAGCCATTTTGAAATGAGTAATGTAGGCTACTTGCCCAAAGTCACAGACCCAAGACTGGTTAAGCAATAACAAACGTAACAGCCAGGAAACAGGACGAGGCGAGATGAGGAATGGGAGTGAGCAGAGGCTGAGGGGCTGGGGTCAGACACAGCAGGGTGTGAGACCTGGCTCTGGGGAGCAAGCCACTCGTCAGTCGGCTCTTCCCCAACAGCCCGTAGACACCATTCCCTGCCTCGGAGGGCCTTCCTGAACCACCCACTGAGAAACAGCCTCACCCTCAGCCTGCAGTATTTTCTTCTCCTCACGGCACTCACCGCTGTCTGAAACTGCCTACTGCTTCTTTACTGTCAGTCTCTCCCTAAAAGAACATGACCTCCACGAGGAGTTGCACTCGTATCTCGCTTGCGAGCACACACCCGGCCTAGTGCAGTGTGTGGCACAGGAAGACACAGGACACACACACATCTGCTGAGCAGACAGGGCGGCACTATGAGGATCCGTGATGGAATAAAGGGGTAAGAGCTCCACCCACCTACCTACACATCTACCCAGCCACCCACTTACCGACCTACTGATTATGGAACAGCATCACTATACAGAAGCTCTTAATGAATATTCTAGAAGAAGCAGAACAGAGGCTGATTCTGCTATCAATCAGCAAGTGTTTACTGAACAACTGGAGAAACCAGGAGCGTATGACATGGTCCTTTCAGGTGGTGGAACAAAAGTCAGCTCAAGATTGAAAGCAGCTTGAATGCTTACTTAAAGTCTGTAAATAAATGTCTTCAGTCAATGTTTGGAATTTATAGAGAACTCCTAGAGTCATGACATTAAAAGAGCTTGCTCCTTGGAAGGAAAGCTATGACGAACCTAGACAGTGTATTAAAAAGCAGAGACATCATTTTGTGAAAGAAGGTCTGTCTAGTCAAAGCTATGGTTTTTCCAGTAGTCATGTATGGATGTGAGAGTTGGACCATAAAGAAAGCTGAGCACTTAAGAATTGATGCTTTCGAACTATGGTGTTGGAGAAGATTCTTGAGAGTCCTTTGGACTGCAACGAGATCAAACCAGTCAATCCTAAAGGAAATCAGTCCTGAATATTCATTGGAATGACTGATGCTAAAGCTGAAACTCCAATACTTTGGCCCCTTGATGAGAAGAGCTGACTCACTGGAAAAGACCCTGATGCTGGGAAAGATTGAGGCCAGGAGAAGAAGGGGGCAACAGAGGATGAGATGGTTGGATGGCATCACTGACTCAATGGATATGAGTCTGAGCAAGCTCCGGGAGATGGTGAAGGACAGGGGGGCCTGGCGTGCTGCAGTCCACGGGGTCGCAAAGGGTCGGACACACCGGAGCGACTGAGCAGCCGCAGCAGCCTGCAGTCCGCCTGACACTAAGCCGATGCTGACGACGTGCTCAGAGCCAAGGACGGCTCTGCACCTTCTCCCACAGAGTAGCCCGAAGGCTCAGGTCCCCCTCTCCTCACAGGGGAGCGGGGTCGGGGAGGCGCCCAGACAGAGGCCCCCTCCCCACACGTTCCTCCTGGATGCAGCCCCACCATGCTGGCCCCTTGGCCTTTGCTGACAGGCAGGGAGGCTGCCGTGAGATGCTGGAAGCAACCGAGAGCAAGGCTATTTCACCCGCCTTCTCACCCGTGCTGCATGACAGCTGTGGTCACACACGCACATTTTGGGAACAAGACTGAAGAGCGAGACCTTTCGCGTCTCTGTGAGCACGGTGTCGCCAGGAAGTCTTATCTGTACAGGGATTCAGAGAATGAGTCAGCTGCCTCTGCAGTATTTGAGCATAGAGTTCTCTGACTCATACTTAAAAGTTGGGAAAGAGGGATATTTAAGATAGTGGTTTTCAAACTACAGTTTAAAACACAGACTACTTTTCTGAAAATGGAGTTATACACAAATTCTTAACACGTTAAACAGATCGCTGGGGGGCTCCTGGGGCCAAGGCTACAGTGAGGGGCCAGGCTCTGCCCTCTCAGCTTCCCCCTCCCCCTGATACCTCTGAGGAGCATGGCTGGCTTAAAGGGAAAGGAAGTTAATATTTAGATAAATAAATAGATGAATGGAGAATGAGGGAGAAAGGTTTCCTTAATATGAGGAAAGGTGGAGTGGCCAAGTCACCACTTTGCACCCATCATAGTAAGGACTGTTTCCAGCAAGAATCATCAGTGGAAATTCACCCTTGGAGGGAAAGTTTGGTAAGAAATAGGATACTGGCCTGACCTTCAAATGTCTCCCCAGTTTGCTTAGACGGGAGAAAACACTGCTTATCCTCAGGGCACCAACATCACTGGTCTGCAGACTGCAAATATGTGAGTGTCATACGAGACAAAGGGAGGCTGAGGAAACATTACAAATTAAAAGATAAAAGAGATGGCATCTAAACACATTACGCGATCCCTGACGGGATCATGTACTTGGGGGTAAAATATTAGCAAGGACATTACTGGGACAACCGACAACGTTAGAAATGAAGCTTATCAGTTTGATGGAAGTGACGCATCGTTGCTATTTGGTGCCTGCACTGGGCTTCTGCCAGAGGATGCCCCGTTCTTAGGAAACACGTGCTGAAGTAATGCGCCTAAACGGGATGGGGCACGTGTGCCCGACTCCCTGACAGTTCAGAAGAACATGCATCA
>NW_024080501.1:10977-12851 GCF_014754425.2 Oryx dammah
AGAGAGTAAACCTTAAAAGTTCTCATCACCAGAAGAAGAAAACCAACTATGTGCGGTGATGGGTGTTAACTAGACTCACTGTGGTTGTCAACCCGCAGTAAGATCAATCATTCCACCACACACCTGAAACCAGCAGTGTTACAGGACAATCACCTCTCAACGTGTGCAGCAGGCAAATCCTCATACCCTGTCCCAGACCCACTGATTCAGGAACTCCGGGGGTGGGACCCACCATCTGCGCGCCCGACAGGCGCTCCGGGGGCTCCTGGGGCACACTGCAACTTGAGACCAAGAAACACTTGCTGTTGTTCAGTCTTTAAGCTGTGTCCGACTCTGTGACCCCATGCACATCAGGCTTCCCTGTCCTTTACCACCTTCTGGAGTCAAAACTCATCTCCCAGAGTCAAACTCATGTCCATCAAATCGGTGATGGTATCTAACCATCTCATCCTCTGCCGCCCACTTCTCCTCCTGCCCTCAATCTTTCCCAGCCAAAAAACATTCGGCCAAAGGCAAAAAAAAAAAAAGTGACATTCACCACCTTCATCCAGCAAAAGTGTGAACATTTCCTGACTGTAAGAACACACATATTTAGCTGGGATTCTAAGAACAAAGGTTAATATCCATCCAAGTTAAGACAGAGGTCCGAAGTCACTCACCCTCCCATCACATGTGATCAACGGGTTGTAGTAAACGCCAGCGCCGTAGTTATTCTGGACAGCAGTGATAATCCTCGGTCCCAGCACTTTTAGGAAAGAGTAGTGGTTCCAGTTTTTCTTCAGGTTCTTTGAATGCCACGCGACAGGGTCATCAACTGTGAACACGAAGTCCAGCATTGCATTCTGGGAGGTGAAGAAAAGAGATGGATTTTAGTTTTAACTCCTAGAAAGACACCGAGACAGAGTGGACAGCTCTAAGACTCAATGTAGCTTTGACTAACAGCAGACCCGGGGTGAGAAACTTAAGCAAACCTGTGGAACCAAGCTGAGCTTTGTTTTTTGTCAACTCACTTAAGAACAGTAATGGTTAATGAAGTAATGTTTCAGCCCTCTTTTAAACATTTTCTGTATTATACAGAACTTTTTATCCTCAAAACAATCCTACAAGGTAGATACCATTATAATCATATTTCAATAGGAAAGGAAACCATGGCACAGAGTAAGCTCCCTGCCCAAGGACACACGGTTAATGAATGACAGACACAGTCTGGCTCCACATTCTGGGCTAGACCACTTTGCTACACTGTCTTCCATCTAATTCTAGTTAAATGTGCTCCACTTTTCTTCAGATCAGATAACACCATGCGGACAAGCTCTATAAAGCATTATGCAAAGGGAAATAAGTTAATTTCACCCATGAGCCAACCTCTCCCTGATCATCTACAACGAGCTCTGATGGGTCCTAAGATAGAGGTAAAGAGCTCAAAGTCAACTGGGGAGAAAAGATTATTAGCGAAAGGATTTGCTAAGGGAATTTCACTCAGAATGGGGTCACAGAGGAAGGAGGAATTTTCCTATAAGACGACACTCTTCAAGACTCTGGTAAGTCTGAGTCTTCAAGAATGCACAACAGTTTAGCAGATTTGGCGAAGTGTTAGGCAAGGCCTGAGGAAGGGGGTCAGGGGAGTCCTGTTAGATGAAAACGCTCTTGTGGAGGAGACAAGAGCTGGGCATGTTCTGGGTGCTACGTCTAGGTGGGCAGGGCTGGATGGGATGCAGGTATAGAGTGGTGGGAGATGGACCAAAGAGGGAGACTGGCTGCCACGGTAAGAAATGCTCCCGCAGCAGAAAGGGAGGGCAGACAAAGGGTGCACCACCAACACGGGGCTGCCTGCCAGTAACCAGGGCACCGAGGCAGGGACTCATCTGGGACAG
>NW_024080501.1:12861-17013 GCF_014754425.2 Oryx dammah
TGAGCTGGGCCCCGCCTGGCGGTACACCCCCGAGCCGTAGGCGAAAGCCAGGCTCAGCTCCGCGGGGAAGTGAGACAGGATCTTGCGGAAGGCCACCCCCGAGCTCTGCAGCGCCTGCAGCGCCATGGGGCACCCAGGGCCGCCCGGAGGACAGCGGGCGGGACCGGGAACCCGCTCGGGGTGCGAGAGGGAAGCCGGGGACCCGCCCGGACGGAAGAAGGCTGGGGCTGGGGAGCGAGGAGAGGGGGGCTCGCAAGGACTCGGGGCGGCAGGTCAGTCAGACACGAAGTCTGTCAGACACGAAATCAGTCAGTCAGGCGGGAGGCAACCGGGACACAATCGAGTGGCCGACGTCCTGCAGCTCAGGAGGCCACGCGGGCCACGCCCCCCGCGCGCACACGTGCTCCGAAGGCGCAAGAGCAGGAGCAGGCGCCCTCCCGCGAGTGGGGACGCCAGGCCTCTGCAGAGCCCCCTGGTGGTCGGAGGAGCGCGTTGCAGGCTGGCCGCCGGGGATTCTGACTCGAACATGGGAACCGGAGAGTGACTGCTGATTGAACTGCCTTTGAGCCTTAAAAGGCTTGTTTGAGGCTTGTTCTCGCCTCAAACCTCATTTTCATAGATGACTATGAAATGACGTGTGTAGTATTGCAGGAGATCTTTTGGATGAGGTGAAATTCACATAACGAAAACTTGTACACTTTACAATTTAGTGCACTTATTTCATTCCCAATGTTATGCAACCATTGCTTCTATTCAGCTCTGAAACTGCAGAAGGTTCTGAAGCTTTAGGGAAGCACAAGTAAGGGTAAAATCACCCCAAATCCCACCATCCAGACACTATCACTGTTAAGATTTGGCTGTGCTTTCTTCCCATTAAAATCCTCTCCAAATTCTATGATGGGCAGGAAAGAGCTTCATAAATGGTGAAAAAAAAGAAGAGGAATGCACCAAGGTTCTCTGATATTTGTATTTAATTTTAAGGGTGGGAAAGAGTCTTTTCCCCTTTGCCTTATGGATTGGGCTCACCAAGGGGCACATGAAACGCAGTTTCTGATGGAAATGGGATCCTAGGTAAGAGCTCACCTCTTCGTGAATAATTAAAGAAACTTGTGGGTCTTCCCTGGTGGCTCAGTGGGTAAAGAATCTGCCTGCCAATGCAAGAGGCACAGGAGATGTGGGTTTGAACCCTGGGTCAGGAAGATCCCCTAGAGGAGGAAATGGCAACCCACTCCAGCATTCTTGCCGAGAAAATTCCATGGACAGAGAAGCCTGCCGGGCTACAGTCCATGGGGTCTCAAAGAGTTGAACAGGACAGAGCGACAGAATAACACACACACGCACACACAGAGAAACTTGCTCCGGGACACGGGCCCCTTCAGGATGTAGTCTGAATTCCTGGACAGGGACTTTTCAGATATGCTTCCCTCCTCTCCTGATGAGCCCGGCCTGTCAAGGATAACAGAAGTAGTGATAGCTAAATTTGGGTTTGGCTAAACGCCGTTGATGCGTTTCACATGCATTTTTCATTGCGTTCCTTCTACAGCCTTGTGGGAGGAGGTGATGCCTTCATTTCGCAGATGAAGCAGCCAAGCGTTCCAGAAAGCATGTGCTGGGCATCACGTCAGCCTCAGCAAACCGGAAAGGAGAAGCCAATCTCCCCAAGCCCCACAGCGAGGCGTGCGGCCAGTCAGGATTTGAACCCAGGGCTCCTGATGCCAAAGGCCGAGCTCTTTACCACCTTGAGTCAGTGGCTTCTGGAGTGCGCAGCTTGGGAGGCAGTGGAAACGGGAAGCCCGCTGGTTTTACTCCGTCAACCAAGGTTGAGGCGCAGCGGCCGTGGCCAGCCTGAGCCAGAAAGAGGGCGCAGGAGGGAGAGCCGGCGCGGCTCAGGCTCCCTGTGGGCACGCGGGCACTGCGGTCCATTCTGACCAACTCTGCCCTTGCCTGGACGGCCAGGCTCTGGGGTGTACTCACCATGGAATCGCACTGGAAGGAAAAGTGTCAGTCACTCAGTCGTGTCTGACTCTATGCGACCCCATGGACTGCAGCCCGCCAGGCTCCTCTGTCCATGCGATTCTCCAGGCAAGGATACTGGAGTGGGTTGCCATGCCCTCCTCCAGGGCGTCTTCCTTACCCAGGGATGGAATCCGCATTGGCATTGGCAGGTGGATTCTTTACCATCCGAGCTACCTTTCACCAAAACACAGTGAATAAATCTCTGCCAGCAAATTTTTTTTCCCCTTTCTTCCCTTGATGAATAATTCAGCTTTGTTTTTTCCCCCTCTCTTTGCCAAAGCAATCTAAACTCTATAATAATATATAATCTATACACAAAAATGTAAACATTACAAAAATATGTATACCAACCCTCAGAGATCACCACTGGCAATCTTTGGTACATACTCCTCCACAGATTTTTCTATGAATATATTAACATTAAAAGGTGACGCAGCGGTAAAGAATCTGCCTGCCAGTGCAGAAGACAAGGAGATGGGGGTTCAGTCCCAGGATCAGGAAGATCCCCTGGAGTAAGAAATGGCAACCCACTCTAGTGTTCTTGCCTGGAGAATCCAATAAACAGAGGAACCTGTGTGGCTACAGTCCATGGGGGTCGCAAAGAGTCAGACTCGACTGAGCACACACACATTCCATTACTAACATTAAAAACATTTTTAAATGAAAGCATACAATAGATACTCTTTTGCAATTTGCTTTTTTCTCACTGAAAACATCAGGGATGACTTTCCATGTCAGAATGATCTAGATTTCTCTCATTCCATTTATTAGCAAAATTTTCTAAAATATGGTTATGCCATCATTTGTTTAAACATTTTCATATTGATGGCAATAGATTACTTCTATTTCTTTGTACGTGCAAACTACAGTACAGTGAATATCCTTGTACACAGACCTTTGGTATGTATTAAGTGTTGCTAAAGAGCAGATTTTGTGAAGAGAACTTGCTGGGTCAAAGTGTCAGGACATTAACAAGTCCCCCCACTCTCCAAAAATTGGACCAATTCACACTCCCACCAATGGGCTTCAGCTCTGGATATAAATAAAGATTCTGCAATGTTTCTGCATTTTTTTCCCTTGCAGGCTTTCACATGTAATTATCAGTAATTTTCATTTTCATAAACACTTTCCTTCCTGATAATGCAAAATCACCAGCTGGAAAGTTCCATCATGTTCCTATGTGCATTTCGCCTCTCTCCAGAAAGAGGAAGAAGCCATGGAGCCAGAACACCTTTGTTTTCTTCAGCAGAAATCTCCCTCCTCCGAGCAGCTCATCCACTTCTCTTTAAATGACCGTGGCTTGCTAAGTTAGAAGCTATGAAAAAGCCCCAGTGTTCTATACAATCACTTTAGGGTTCTATTGGAACTCTTATACTAAGGAAATAAAAGTGTTAGAGAGCCATTTAAAAATACAGATAAATGCCACTTGATTTGACTGAATGTTGGGCTTCGTTTTTCTGATTCATCCAGCTGTTGGCTTTGGACTCCTTTCACCAGGAGGATGTTTGCCTATTTCATTTTCTAAAAAGCCCCGTGAAATCTCTATAACTTTTATGCCTTGGTTTTTCTTATAATCAGTGTTTAAGTAAAGAACATAAAATGTTTGGGAAAAGAAAATCTGAGTTCTGTGATCCTTATAATTAATCCTCTTTTCAGCTGATCTACTGATGGACCTGGAGGAGAGGGGTCTTGATGACTGTGTCCTCAGAGGTGATCACCCTGCCACATCCATCCGTTCTCAGCTGACTGACGTGTCCTAGGCGGGCCTGACTAACAGCGTCTTTAGTGCCTCTTTAGCCTCTGATCAGAGGTGCTGAGGTACCATCTGGGCCCCAGTAGTTAAGAGCTGTGTGGCCTGGAGCCAGGCAGCTAAGCTCTCTGTACCTTTGTTTCCTCATCTGTAGAATGGGTATATAGATGCGACCCACCTTATAGGATTGTTGGGACGGCCACTGAAACAGTAGCCAGGAAGTACAGAGAATGGCGTCTGCCACTGAACAAGCACTCGGTAATGTTCTGCGTTGTGCTGAATTCTTAAGAGACGGAGTACAGAGGAATTAAGAAGCATAATTACACCTAATATCTTTATGGCACTTAGCATTTCAGGCAAAGAACTTTTCCAGACATAGCTTTATT
>NW_024080502.1:0-5228 GCF_014754425.2 Oryx dammah
TTTGCAGATATTGAAAAACTCTTTGCATCCCTGGGATAAATCCCCCTTGATCATGGTGTATGATCCTTTTAATGTACTGTTAGATTCATTTCCTGGTATTTTGTTGAGAATTTTCTGTCTATGTTCATCAATAATATTGGCTGTACTTTTCTTTTCTCATGGTATCATTGTCCAGTTTGGGTATCAGGGTGATTGCAGCCTCATAGAATGAGTTTGGAAGTATTCCTTCCTCTGAAATTTTTTGGAATAAAGTTGGAAGATTAGGGGTTAATTCTTTTCTACATTTTGGATGAATTCACCTGTGAAGGCAACTTATGCTGGACTTTTGTTTACTGGGAACTTTTAAGTTATTGACTCCATATCACTACTTATATTATAGTTGGTCTGTTCATATTTTTTCAATTCTTCCTGTTCAGTCTTGAGAGACTGTACCTTCCTAAGCATTTGTCCATTTCTTCTAAGTTATATATTTTATTGGCATATAGTTGTTTGTGGCCCTTATAGTACATGAACTTCCCCGCTTTGGGGCTAGGACACTGGCCTTTTGCTGCTGCCCTCAGACTGCAGCTTACACTATCTGCTATCCTGGCAACCAGACCTTTGATTCAGACTGAACTGCAACACTGGTTCTCTTGAATATCCAGCTTGACGAGTGCAGGCCTTGGGGCTTCTCAGCCTCAAGCAGGAGGATATTAGACATTGGACAGAGAAGCAGGGATGACTTAAGGTTTCTGTTTGTGCTGTCTTTTCCACCCCTGGCTACTGAGCTGCAGAGAAGGCAGTAGCTGCTGCCCCTGTAGGCTGCCCTGTTCTTCCTGAAGGGTTTCACTTGCTGACCAGGTGTGTTCAAGAAAACATAGGGATAAGACATTTGAGACAGAAATTGCTGGAAAGAAGTTCTTGAGTTGGCAAGAGGGATGACATTTATAGTATTAAGTGGTAGACTGGCCTTTGCTGGAAAAAACTAATAACTCCATAGGAAGAGGAGATGAGATACATATACAAATTCATTAACTTAGTCAGTGTGTGTGTTAGGATTGTATAAACTGTCATCTGATTGCATCCATTTTCTCAGTTACTCTCACTCAGTAGCTAAGACTATACATGGAAGGAATTATGGGAGACTTAATGAAAGAGAAAAAAGAAAAAAAAAAAAACCTGAGAGAATAGACTAAGAAATACAGTAGGATTTCTGGGAACATCAAAAGCCAAATCGATGTGAATTTTCATGAATTTAAGGGATCAGAGTCATCATGTATTTTTGTTTTTTCTTTTTTTCTGTGGATCTGTGGGTACAGGCAAAGCCATACATCATCTAAATTCAATGCTTACAACACTGCACTTACAACAGAGAGGGGACAATGGCCTCTCTAAATGTAAGATGCATATTTAGGGGAAAATGTTTTCAAAATGGGACAAATACTGAAGGAATTATACAACAGGAAAGCATTTAGGCAATATGATTCAGTCTACATCATTTTCCAAGCAGTGAGTAATTCTTGGAATGGAAAATTTTGATAATTATTACATATTAACACTTTCAGCAGGTGGGGATAATTCACTCCCTAAGAAAGATCCAGTCTTTAGAGGGGCTACGTTAATAATCTCCATGGGAGATCACATTTATTGCATCATGAATCAATCATTCCGAAAGTAGGATATGGAGACAGGATCAATTTCAAGATCAAAGACATAATACACATATATCCTTGGGAATTCTACTGTTGGATATAATCAATGAAATGAAATTTATCACTTAGATTTTTATTTCAAGAGTCTCTTGAGTAGAGACGTCTTTGCCATTCTTTCTCAGTTCTTACTTCTCTGCAAAAGCAGGTTCACACATGTGCACACACACGCATGTGCACACACACACACACAGATAATAATGCAAGAGACCCAAGAGAGGAGGAGGAGGAAAAACACAGAATGGTGAGAATATGGTTTGTAATTTGTTCCCTGGACGCCACAGGTACGTGTCTGGGGAATGGGTTGCTTTCATTTAATCAGACCATAAAGCCCTCACATGTATAGAAGATCCTGGGCACCCCTGAGTCCTTCCCTCTCAATCAGGGCAGAAAAGGGATCTGGGACTCATCATCTACTGCACTTGCTTCCAGGAGTAGGTGACTTAACTCCAGCCACTCCCCATCTCTGTGAGTTTTCCAGCCCAGCTTGGGAAAAATACCAGAAGGAGTACCACGACTCCTCTTTATGTTAATAGAAATCATTACTTTTATACTGGTTAATGACTGACAGAGGAGCAAGGCAGAAAGCTGGCAGAAATCATCAGGTTTATGAAGAAGGAAAAGCCACCTTTGTGAAGACCCCTCTCTTGAACTGGTGCTGAGGTCTCAGAGTCACATCTGATACCCACACTGTGTAAACATAGGTTTCATTTTTTTCTTAATCGGACCCCTTCCCTGGTCATACATATGGGAAAAAGCTGATGAAACTCAATGTCCCTGAGTCGTGGTATCAAGCTGAAAGGGATGTAAGAGACCTCTGACCCTGGTGCCTCCTGAAGCTGGGGGTGTGCCATTTACTACTTCTCATTTCTTCCTCTGCTGACCAGCTTCTCACACCACACTTGGAAACATCCTCCTGCCAGGGAAGTGAGGAAAGCTAGCATCCCCTTCTTCTGCCCACAAGGGAGATGTTAGTAAGTGGCAGGACGAAATCCTATAGCTACTTGATAAAGATCTCATCGTTATTTCCTTTGTAGCAGGAAAGTGGGTACAGGAGCCCGTTTAGCTTACCTTGATTCCTTTTCCAGAATTTCTCTCCAGGGATGGTTGTCTTCATCTGAGGAAAATCCTGCAGCATCTCCTGGAGTAGGTTAACATGACTACCATTGTCACTTATCAAATGTGGTGGGAACGTTCTAGGTGTTAAAAATATGGCAAAATATCCCTACTATAAAGCCAATTTCTTAGTTTGAAATGTGTTTGTACCTGGCAGATTTTCAGTGAATGTTTTTGCTTTTATTCTCTTCGAAATTAAGTCAATTTTTTAAAATAATGAAAAAATGAAAATATATCATTTTTAAATTTTGCTGATGCAAAATACAGTCAGGAGAATCCTGTCAGTGTTTATAATGTTACAGAAATCACAGGACTCCCACAGACTTTCTCTAAGCAGCAATAATTTGGTTATTTTCATCCATATTTCAGCATTTAATCTTAGGATTCAAGTTAATATAACTGAGGCTAACAGAGTCTTCATATTCATACTAATCTGGCTTATGCTGTGTAAAAGTGGAGAACTGATGGTTTTCTAACAGGAAGTTACTGGAAGAGCATTCTAGGTATCCCGGACTTGAGTTTGTAAGTGGTCAGAGTCCACTGAGGTGTGAGGTATTGGAGCAAAGGGTATCACTTCTGCAGCAGGTCAGAGAAAGCAGGGATCTCTCTCTGTAGACACCAGGGAAGATGCGAGATGTTCTAAGACTAATGAAGATAAGGATATAGCCCTCTGATAATCATCTTGCAACATGTTTATTAATGTTGTTTATTATTTTCTTACTAAATGAACCTTTCTAAGCATATATATAATTGTATAGAAATTTAAATGTATTAACTGACTCTCCTCAATGGCATATTACTATATGATGTTGAATGCGACAAATACTTTCTTTTAACTTACAATAACAAGATGCCTGGACTGTAGAATGAATTTTAGATATACTGAATCTCTTGAAAGCTGGACTTAGAAGGTAATAGCAGATAACTGGGCTTCTTGGAGAGATGATGAAAAAAGACAGACATTCCCGAGTACAAGTCTGGAAACCAATAAATCAGGCAGTGTTACCAGGGTATGACTACTTGTAAAATTACACTGGCTAATGGAGATTAGATTTATCTGCAAATACATGAATTTGTTTAGGAGCAGATTCTTCATAAACTCAGTTACTAAGTCCCTCAGCAGACAACTCAGGACTGGAGAACAGACCAGAACTAACAGTTAAACCATCAGCCACCATGTAAGCTCTTAATGCTTTTGCTGACATTTCTAACATGTGAGGCTTATGCTAAGGTTAGCTGTAACATTAAGACCTAAAACTTGGGGGTTAGAGACATGTACTGGAAATGGATGCAGGCCTTGACATCACTTTACCAGCTGGCTGACAGCCTGCTTGAGAGCCTCATCCACAGGCATTCAGTAGAGAAATCTCTGGTTAATTCTGCCTGGTACACAACACAGAGACTTGTCACTCTAAGAAGTTAGTAAATCAGTGCCTGAAATATGCTGTATTTGCCCATTTGTTTCCTTTTAATTAATTAATTTATGTTAATTGAAGGATGATTACACTATGATATTGTGGTTGATTTTGCCATCCATCAACATGAATCAGCCACGGGTGCCCTTTTGATTTTTAACTTAGGGTTTGTTTTTTAAATCAGTGTCTGATTATCTGTTTGTTTTACTCCAACAGCAATGAATAAAAATAAGACTTTTCTGCTGTTTCAGGCTTTGAAGGATGACTGTATTCCTTGGTGAGTGTCCCTGAAATGAATTTGTACAGATTATATAGCCTACATCCCATCCTAAATGTGCCTTCCTGTTGTTAAAAATACGCTGAGCACTTTTCATGTGATAAATGTGCCAGAAACTTTAATTCATTTACATAGATTTACCATATAATTCTCAATACATAGTGATGCACTTAAATATTTTTCTCTTTTTATTTATGGTGAGCAATAGAGCTAATATTCAATAATATCCCCTAGATTATATTTTATCCAAATACAGAAGTTTTGTCAAATTCCTTCAGGTGCAAGATAGATAAATTATGCTAATAGGTTAGGTGTAAAGTAAAGCCAACTTTTGAAATTAAAAAATTAAACTTTCTTTTTACTTAGCTATGGATAAATATCTGTGTTGCTCTAACATTTAAAAATCATCAGAAAATATTTTTTTAAAAAGTTTGGCAATCGCCTGCTTCATTTAGAACCAGAAAATCACACCTGTTCATCTGCCTAAGTATGTTCAATCAAATTTTGGATTTCAGAGGTGATGAACAGGGACTTCATAGCTGATGCTGTGGGTGCCCTGTCCATAACACTGTGCCCTCCCATTTCAGTGCACACTGGCCTGATTTCCCAATGCCAGCACCTCTATTTGTTTGCCTGGACAGGTTCCTGAAAACCAGAGACACTTTACTACCTTTTCAAACAGGGAAAAGGAGCCCTGATATCAATCCTTGGTCCACCCACCTCAAGGCACTT
>NW_024080502.1:5238-27919 GCF_014754425.2 Oryx dammah
TTCAAATTTGAACCTTTGGTTTTTAACTTTCCACTTCAAAAATGGGGAGATTTTGTTTTCTTATGATTTTTCATACTTCTCCTCTAACAGGTGACTTTTTTGGTTTCTGTAATGCTATTTTTACATTGTAAATGTAAGAAAGTGAAAGCGCTAGTCACTCACTTGTGTCTGACTCTTGGTGACCCCATGGACTGTAGCCCACCAGGCTCCTCTGTCCACGGAATTCTCTAGACAAGAATACTGGAGTGGGTTACCATTCCCTTCTCCAGGGGATCGTCCCAACCCAGATTCTAACCCAGGTCTCCTGCATCGCAGGCAGATTCTTTACTGTCTGAACCACCAGGATTTGTGTTATATATGTTCTGTTTATCCACCATCATTCTCACAATTTTGACTGCTTCTTCTCTATTTAAATGAATAATGTTGCACAATAGTCCGGCTATCATAGTTTATGAACATATCTGTAATTGACAATTGACTGAGAAATAATTTTTCAGAATATCTAATAGGGCATATTTTACAAATTCCTGTGTATATAAAAACTACATATATATGTATATATATGCATATTTATTTAATAACTATTTATTATTGTAATCATATTACTAAATGTATTATAGTAACGACTACCCCCACACCAGCTCCTAGAGCTTCTGAGTGCTGGGCTGTGGCAGGTGTCTTCTATTCCTCAGCAGCTTTCTTGACATTACTTCCCAGTGTGGTTGAGTGGTGGTCCTTCTCAGCCAATAGACCAACTCTATTGTTCTGTGAATAACCTGGCTACAGGCTTCATATACAGATATTTCTTCTGAATAAGGCTCTGACATGGCCAAAAAAGCAAAAGGACTTTATAACCTAATAGGTAAATGTATTGGTAGAGTAATGACTGATACTGGAAAACAGAATTCAGATAACAGTTATAGTAAACTCTTTGCCGAAACAATGTAAGAGCTTTGTAATATAGTTATTTCTTACTAAATCTTTCCAACACTATCATCTAATATGGATAATTATTAGACTCAAGATTGCTGATCTGATAGAAAATTTGTCCCACCACAAAATAGGATAGAATGAGTGCCAATCCACTGGCTAAAGGAATATTTTAAAGCTCCCTAGCTCAGTTACTCGGAGAAGGCAATGGCACCCCACTCCAGTACTCTTGCCTGGAAAATCCCATGGATGGAGGAGCCTGGTGGGCTACAGTCCATGGGGTCGCTAAGAATCGGACACAACTGAGTGACTTCACTTTCACTTTTCACTCTCATGCATTGGAGAAGGAAATGGCAACCCACTCCAGTGTTTTTGCCTTGAGAATCCCAGGGATGGGGGAGCCTGATGGGCTGCCGTCTATGGGGTCACCCAGAGTCGGACATGACTGAAGTGACTTAGCAGCAGCAGTAGCAGCTCAGTTACTGAGCTGCCCTAGTAAAGAGTAGCATATCCTTTGTTTACTGAGCTGCTATTATTTTAATGACTCTATTGGAAAGAAGAAATTTTATTTAGGCTATTTTAAACTAGATAGGTAAACAGAAAGATAGATAAATAGCTAGTAGGAAGAAAGAAAGAATGAAAGGAAGGATGGAAGGGAGGGAAGGAAGGAAGGAATAGATTTGACCAAGAATTTCCATGTCCTAGAAATTAGTATAAGAAAAGAAAATATACATAAAAATATATGTATAAAATATAGTCACTGTAGCACAATAATCCACACAACCTAGTTAGAAGATGACATACTAAATAAAATGTTCATATGCAACAAAATAGTGTACAGATGTTTAAAGTATATTGCAAAGAAATAATTGATATGAAAAATGCACATGATGTTATTCTAAATGAAAGAAGACAGAGGATGAGATGACTGGATGGCATCACCAACTCAATGGATATGGGTTTGAGTGAACTCCAGGAGTTGGTGATGGACAGGGAGGCCTGGTGTGCTGCGATTCATGGGGTTGCAAAGAGTCAGACATGACTGAGCAACTGAGCTGAACTGAGATACACAGTATTGTTCATATAATTTTAAATATATATGTGAAAATATAGGTATAGTGAAAAATGGAAAATTGTTTATAGAAATTATTAACAATCATCAGCTTTGGACATACATTTCACATATGTATTTTCTCTTCAATGTTTTATGAATTTTTATGTTCTCTAAGATACTTAGAAAACTTGATGTTAGAATTTCATATGATGTAGATGCCTCTTTACCCATATGTAAACCAGATCACTGAAACATTAATTTATAAGTCTAAAATTTCCAGAAGACTATAATTACCTGAAAACAAAGAAAATAAAAAATGGTTAGCAAGATAATTAATATGATTTGGTGATACTAAATCTACATTGCCAAAAAAACAACTGTATAAGATTGAGATCGCTCTTTATGATGTAATGTTAATTTAGTAAAATAGATTTTGATCTCCAAAAGAAGTCAGTAAACATGTTAAGATTAAACAAGTCAAGGTAAGAATCCATTATGCACTTAGCAATCTATATACTGTCCCAAATTATATTTATCCCTATTGCATGGGGATATCAGAAATGTGGCAAAAGTAATGATAAAAAAAATTATTATTAAACAACCAATATAAGCAGATATTTTTAAATGATTCTTCAATACAAGAAGACATATTTTGAGTGAAATAATCGATTCCAAGCTGAAGTGGGAAATGTACAAGATGAGTATAGGATAGTTTGTTAAGCCAGAAGAAAGAAAGTACTTAAAACTTTATGGATTAAAAACTTTATAATGGAAATAACATGGAGGCACCACCTTAGCCAATGATCCACATCTGGGACAAATTATCATTATCTGAGTATTAATGGAGGGCATTAAGAAGGACACTTTTTTTCTGCTAAAAAAAATGTTTAATCTGAATTACAACATGGACAATAAATGGAAAAATGCATTGAGAAACACTGTACAAAACAAGAACTCATACTCTTCAAAAATATCACCATCAAGACAAGAAATGCAAAAAATGTAAAATTAGAGGAAATGATTAGTATATGTGATGTTGAATTTGAACCTTAGACTACCAGGGCAGGAAATGCTATATTTAGAGTAGTGAATCATGTTAATGTTACATCTCCTGTTTTTGGTAATTATACTGAGAATACATTAGCAAATATACATGTTATAGAGAAAATATTCCAAAGGGTTTAGATGTAAATTGCCAATAGGTGACTATGGTTTCCTGTTAGTCTTATGGGGTCTCCAGAAAATTAGCACTATGTGCACACAGAGAAGATAAATGATAAGGCAAAATTGAAAAAACAGTTTGGTAAAATCTATATAGTAGTATAGTTTATAGTCCCTGATACTTATCTGAAATTTTGGATTACTTCACATTAAAAAAAAAAAAAAGTGAAGAAACTTAAGGAAAAAAATCAGTAATGCAGGGATAAGCATACCAGCTTCCTCTTCATTCCCTTCTGATAAATAACTCCTATTTTCATTGTTATCCAGCTGTGACCTTCCCATCACACTTCACTCCTTGACAGACTGTCTTTAGGAATGGAGGGCAATCAATCATGGATTGCAGAATTCATCCTGGTAGGATTCCAGCTCAGTGAAGACATGGAATTGGTCCTGTTTGGTATCTTCTCCCTGTTATATACCTTCAACCTGCTGGCAAATGGCATGATCTTGGGTCTCATCTGCCTCGACCCTAGACTGCACACCCCCATGTACTACTTCCTGTCTCATCTGGCCATCATTGACATATCCTATGCTTCTAGCAATTTGCCCAATTTGCTGGCAAATCTAGTGAAACACAAAAAAGGCATCTCCTTTGTCTTATGTACTTTGCAGATGATTTTTAATTTGATTTTTTCTTCTATGGAGTGTTTGATTTTGGTGGTGATGTCCTATGACAGGTTTGTGGCGATCTGCCATCCCCTGCAGTACATGGTCATCATGAACTGGAGGGTGTGCACGTTCCTGGCCATTGCTTGCTGGGCATGTGGATTGTGCCTGGCCATAGTACAAGTAAGTCTGTTTCTAAGGCTGCCCTTCTGTGGGCCCCAGAAGGTGAACCACTTCTTCTGTGAGATTCAATCTGTTCTCAAAGTGACCTGTGGTGACATCTGGATCAATGAAATGTTTCTCTTTGCTGAAGGTGTGTTTGTTTTAGTTGGGCCCCTTTCCTTGATGTTGGTCTCCTACGTGCACATCCTCTGGGCAATCCTGAAGATCCAGTCAAAGGAGGGCCGCAAGAAAGCCTTCTCTACCTGCTCCTCCCACCTCTGTGTGGTTGGGTTCTACTTTGGCATAGCCATGATGGTGTACTTGGCCCCTGATGGTAGCCACCAAGAGGAACAGAAGAAAATCCTTTTCCTGTTTTACAGTCTTTTCAACCCATTGCTGAACCCTCTTGTCTACAGTGTACGGAATGCTCAAGTGAAGGCTGCCTTCCACAAAGTATTGCAGAAAAAGAGGACAGTGTGAGGGATGGTCCAGTTTTGGTTCAGTGCGTTTTCCCCCAGTGAGATGTGATTGCTGGTATACAAAACTCAAAATTTCCCGAGAAGATACATGATTTCATGATGACAGTTACTCAGGAGGAACATTGATATGATGTCAGAATATGAATCCCTAAGCCATTGTTCCTCCATGGAGACGGGAATATATCAGCCAAATTTCCTTTGTAAAAATAACAGAAGTCAGATAAAAGGTGTCAGCACTCACGACAAGCACAACGCCAAGAAGAGACACAGTACGTGAAGAATTTGCGCAAATTGATGACACTTTGCCTCTCATAGCTACCTCCTGTTTCTGCCACCATGTGTCCAGATCAAGAAAAAATTCCCAACTCCCATCTCTTCCTCAAGAAGGAACAAGAAAAATGGACAATGTGGATTATTTTGTAGCTTTTCAGAAAGTGGCCTGAAGATTAGTTAGGTGTCTCACTTGTTTCAGAGCCCTGATGGGAATGGCAATTTGGATTCCTCGTAGGGGCCACTGAGAAACATCGCAAGGATTCCAATTTTTTATAGCTATATAGAGATTGTAGCATGTCAGACAAACACCAGGTAGAGCAAGTCTGTACAGGCTTCAGGAAAAAAAAAGGGCAAACCACTTTAACTGAGAAAATACATAAACCGATTCAGAGAAACTGCATCCACAGACAAGGCTAGGAGGTCCCCAGACTCTCTAGGAGAGCTTATTGCTTAAGACCTTCCCCTTCTCAAAGTCAGTCAATTGACTGCAAGAAGTAGCTGTTTTTCCAAACGCCCACATCTCAGCTAAAGTTCACAAGATATACAGTGAAACAGGGAAATCATGGACCAATTAAAGGAGCAAACTAAATCTCAAGAAACTATCCCTAAAGAAATGTGAGTCACCTGGCGAAAATCCAAGATCATCATTTTAATGATATTGATTAATCTATAAAACATATAGACAACAAATAAAATGATACATGAACAAAATGAAAATATCACAAAGAGATAAAAAACTATAAGAAGAACCAAACATAAATTCTGGGACTGAGTTGAAAAATTGAGTACAGGGGTTCAAGTGAGAAATTAGGAACTGGTTGGAGACTGATGAAAACAAGACACAGCATGCCAAAAATGTGTGGCGGCAAAAGCAGTACTGAGAAGTGAGCTTTCAGTAGCACGTCCTCATGCCTTTATAAAGAGAGAAGATTGAAAACCAACACCCTCACTTTACATCTGAACCAGAAACAGAAGAAAAATCAACCCCAATATGGCAGAAATAAGAAAGTAATGAATACTGGAACATATATAAGCAAAGTAGAAAATAGAAAACAGCCAACTGGTAGAAAAAGAAGTTAATGAAACTAAGAAATGGTATCCCAAGAAACTCAAAATATTGGCAAACCCTTATCTAAACTGAAAGAAAAAAAGATATATGTAGGATATTCAGGTACCTAGAAACATGAAGTAGAATAGTGGTTACAAGTGACTAGGAGACAAGAATAAGAAATTATTTAATTGGTATGGAGTCTCAGTTTGAGGTGGGAAAGTTCTGGAGATGGATATTGATGATGGCTCCACACAGTGTTATTGACAATGTCACTGAAGTGTACACTTAAAATTTTAGAAGACTAGTTCAAGACAGAAGAGTGGTAAGACCCTGAGTATATCTCGCATGAATATACCAAAGCTAAAACTACATATGAAAGAGCTCTCTCTCTTTGAGAACTAAAGAAGAACAACTTTTGTACAACCATGAATACAAAAAAAATAATTCCACACCAAACATGTAGGAGAGGAAGAGAAGCAATCTAGTTGGGACCCACACACCCATTGTGCATCCTGGAAGGGGAGGAGGTTATCCCAAGATGGGCATCCTCCCCAAGGAACAAGGAATTCAAGCACCATGTTGGGTGCCCCAGCCCTGGGGCCCTGCACTAGCAAGACAAAAAGCTTGCTGGTTTTGAAACCGGTGAGGCTTATAACTGAGAGAGCCCAAGGGCTGTTGGAAATCTAAATGTCCCTGTTTAGGGGAGTACACACAGACTTGTCCCAGGTCCTGTGCAGAAACAGCAAGATGAAAAGTGCCTGGTGCTATGGCCAGCTTGCCAAGACCACCCCGCTGGGCCCCACCCCCTAGCCTGCCTGGACTGTAGCTCTAACCCCTCTGGCTCTGGCCACATATCCCACTAAGGCACTGGCCACCAATACTCCTGCCCCCAGGAGAAGCAGCAGCTCTCCTCAGGCTCCAGCCCCAGCCACTCACTCTTTGGTCACACTCCCAGTCAAGGTAGTGGCCATGAGCACAGCCTGGGGACTCTCATCAGGTAATGGCTCCAGTCTCTCTGGCTCCAGCTCTGCACCCACCAAAATGGTTACTTCAGTGTGATCCAGGAGAAGCCTCAGCCCCTGACGAATCCTAGGTCTAGTCCCCAGTAGCAGCTCATGGCTCACTGAAGCAAGGCCTCACAGTGTGCCCTCAAAAGGGCCTCAGCCTACGTCAGACTCTAGCTCTAGCCCCACCCAGCCCTGGCTCCAGTTCTGACCCCTACAAGTGGAGGCCCCGGCAGGCCCTGAAAAAAGCCTCAGCACAGACTTGGGTCAGTTCCAGATCTTGCCCAAAGGCACTGGGCACATGTAGACTACACAAGGAGCCTCCCACACAGGACATGCCTTTAAGACTCCAAAAAATAAAAATAAAAAAAAACCAAAAAGAATATAAGAAATACAAATCAGAGCTGGAGAACACAATGCCTGAAATCAAAAATATACTAGAAGGAATCAACAGCACATTAGTAAATAGATTAGGTAATATAGATGCATAAATGATCTGCAAGGTGGATTGTGAAATTACTCAACCAGAACAAAAAGATAAGTAAATCAGGATAGTTTAAGGGACCTGTGAAATAACAATAACTATACTAACATTTGCATTATAGGAGTCCCAGGTGAAGAGAGAAAGGTAGAAAATGTACTTGATGACATAATGGCTGAAACATTCCCTAACCTAAAGAACTAGATATACAGGTCCAGGTAACACAGAGCAATATACACCAAGACATACCAATATTAAAATAGCAAAATTTAAAGATAAAGAATCTCAAAGGCAACAAGAGAAAAACAAAGATTCACATATAAAGGAACCTCCATAAGGCTATCAGTTGTTTTTTCAGCAGAAAATTTGCAGGCCAGAAGGGACTAGCATTATATAAAGTGCTGAATTAAAGCCCCTATGACCAAGGATACTCTACCCAGCAAGGTTATCATTGATTTGAAGAAAAGAGTTTCCTAGGCAAACAAAAACTGAGTTCCTCACTACTGGACCAACCTTATAAGAAATGTTAAATGGCCCTCAAGTGAAAACTAAAGACCATAACAAGAAATAAGAAAATACATGTATGAAAAATCTCCCTGATAGAGGTAAATTAAAGACAGTGTATCAACCACTCAAATAAGGTAGTATAAAACTTGAAAGACAAAAGTTATAAAATCAACTATAATTAAAATAATCAGTTAAGGGATGTGAAAACACATGTAAAATTTGATACGAAAAGACAAAACTTGTGGGAAAGGGAGTAAATATGTAGAACCTTTAAAATGTTTAAACTTGAACAGCTATCAATATAAATATTGAAATGCATTTATATTGTATATAAACACATACATATATCCAGTATTCTGGCCTGGAGAATGCCATGGACTCTATAGTCTATGGGATCACAAAGAGTCAGACACGACTGTGTGACTTTCACTTTCATATACTTATCAATAATCACTTTAACTGTAAATGGACTAAATGCTCCAGTGAAAGGACACAGGATGGCTCAATGGATTGAAAAGCAGAAAACAAGCAAAAAAAAAAAAAAGAGAGAGAGAGAGAGAGAAAAGAAAACCACCAACAGCAAAAAAAAAAAAGAAAAAAGAAAAAATCACCAATCTATATGCTACTTACAAGACATCCGGAACGGAACTAAACACACACAAGGACTGAAAACAAAGAGATATCCCATGCAAATGGAAACGAAAAGAAAGCTGGGGTAGCAATACTCATAACAAACAAAATAGACTTTTTAAAACATCTATAATGAAAGACATTAAATTAAGAAGACAGAAATCATTTCAAATGTTTTCTGACTACACAGTATTAAACTAGAAATAAATTATAGGAAGAACACTGGAAAAAATACAAATGTAAGGAGACTAGACAGCATGCTACTAAAAAGGATGCTACCTATTTGCAATTTTTTAAGGAATCTCCACACTGTTGTCCATAGTGGCTGTACTAGTTTGCATTCCCACCAACAGTGTAAGAGGGTTCCCTTTTCTCCACACCCTCTCCAGCATTTATTGCTTGCAGCCTTTTGGATCGCAGCCATTCTCACTGGTGTGAAATGGTACCTCATTGTGGTCTTGATTTGCATTTCTCTGATAATGAGTGATGTTGAGCATCTATTCATGTGTTTGTTTTTTTTTGTTTGTTTGTTTTGTTTTTTAATTTATTTATTTATTTATTTTTAATTTTTACTTGGGAACGCATGTACACCTGTGGTGGATTCATGTCAATCTATGCCAAAACCAATACAGAATTGTAAAGTAAAAATATTCATGTGTTTGTTAGCCATCCGTATATCTTCTTTGGAGAAATGTCTATTTAGTTCTTTGGCCCATTTTTTGATTGGGTCGTTTATTTTTCTGGAATTGAGCTGCACAATCCCACTGCTGGGCATACACACCGAGGAAACCAGAATTGAAAGAGACACATGTACCCCAGTGTTCATTGCAGCACTGTTTATAATAGCCAGGACATGGAAACAACCTAAATGTCCATCAGCAGATGAATGGATAAGAAAGCTGTGGTACATATACTCAATGAAGTATTACTCAGCCATTAAAAAGAATACATTTGAATCAGTTCTATTGAGATGGATGAAACTGGAGCCAATTATACAGAGTGAAGTAAGCCAGAAAGAAAAACACCAATACACCAATACAGTATACTAACACATATATATGGAATTTAGAAAGTGGTAATGATAACCCTGTATGCAAGACAGCAAAAGAGACACAGATGTATAGAACGGACTTTTGGACTGTGGGAGAGGGAGAGGGTGGGATGGTTTGGGAGAATGGCACTGAAACATGTATACTATCATGTAAGAAACCAATCGCTAGTCTATGTTCAATACAGGATACAGGATGCTTGGGGCTGGTGCACGGGGATGATTCAGAGAGATGTTATGGGGAGGGAGGTGGGAGGGGGGTTCAGGATTGGGAGCTCATGTACACCCATGGCGGATTCATGTCAATGTATGGCAAAACCAATACAGTATTGTAAAGTAAAATTAAGTAAAAATAAAAATTAAAAAAATAAATTAATTAATTAAAAAAAATAAAAAGGATGCCACCAAAGGATCAACTTGGAAAAAAAAAAGAAGAAATTTATAAAATACTTTCAAGATGAATGAAAAGAGAAACACAGCTTTTCAAAATATATGGAACACAGCAAAAGCAGTTTAAAAAAAAGAATACAGGGCTGTGTCAAGAAACAAAAATCTCAAGCAATCTTAACTTTACAGCTAAAGGAGTTAGAAAAAGAATGACAGACGTCCCTGGTGGCTCAGTCGTAAAGAATCCACCTGTAATGCAGTGAAGAAAGTGAAAGTGAAAGTTGCTCAATTGTGTCTGACTCATTGCAACCCCATGGACTGTACAGTCCGTGGAATTCTCCAGGCCAGAATACTGGAGTGGCTAGTCTTTCCCTTTTCCAGGGCATCTTCCAAACCCAGGGATTGTACTCAGGTCTCCCCCAATGCAGGTGGATTCTTTACCAGCTGAGCCACAAGGGAAGCCTTGTGCTTCTACTTTATTGACTACACCAAAGCCTTTGACTGGGGGGATCACAATAAACTGCAAGGATGCACCACAAGCTGGAATCAAGACGGCCAGGAGAAACATCCGTAATCTCGGATATGCAGATGACACCACCCTTATGACAGAAAGTGAAGAAGAACTAAAGAGCCTCTGGATGAAAGTGAAAGAGGAGAGTGAAAAGTTGGCTTAAAACTCAACATTCAGAAAACTAAGATCATGGCATCTGGTCCCATCACTTCATGGCAAAAAGATGAGGAAACAATGGAAAGAGTGAGAGACTTCATTTCAAGGGCTTCAAAATCACTACAGATGGGGACTGCAGCCATGAAATTAAAAAGATGTTTACTCCTTGGAAGCAAATCCATAACCAACCTAGACAGCATATTAAAAAAGCAGAGACATTCCTTTGCCAAGAAAGCCCATCTACTCAAAGCTATGGTTGTTCCAGTGGTCATGTATGGATGTGAGAGTTGGACTATAAAGAAAGCTGAGCACCAAAGAACTGATGCTTTTGAACTGTGGTGTTGGAGAAGACTCTTGAGAGTCCCTTGGACTGCAAGGAGAACCAATGAGTCCATCCTAAAGGAAATCAGTCCTGAATATTCTTTGGAAGGACTGATGCTGAAGCTGAAGCTCCAATACTTTGGCCGCCTCATGTGAGGAACTGAGCCATTGGAAAAGACCCTGATGCTGGGGAAGACTAAAGGCGAGAGGATGAGGGGATGACAAAGGATGAGATGATTGGATGGCATCATCGACTAGATGGACATGAGTTTGAGTAAGCTCCAGGAGTTCGTGATTGATAGGGAAGCCTGGCGAGCTGCAGTCCATAGGGTCACAAAGAGTGGGACAGGACTGAGCAACTGAACTGAATGCAGGAGTCACTGGTTCGATCCCTACGTTGAGAAGATCCCCTGGAGAAGGAAATGGCAACTCACTCCAGTATTCTTGCCAGGAGAATTACATGGACAGAGGAGCATGACTGTCCATCAGGTTGCAAAGGTGTTGGACACAACTTTGCAACTAAACAGCAAAAGAACTCAAAGTTAGTGGAAAGAAATAATAAAGACCAGAGTGGAAATTAATGACATGGTGACCAAATAAATGAGTAAATAAAGGAGATCAGTGAAATTAAAAGCTGGTTCTTTGAAAACATAAACTCAATAGACCTTTAGCCAGATTCATCTCAAAAAAAGAAAGAGCTTAAATGAATAAAATCAGAAATTAAAGAGAAGTTTCAACTGATATCACTGAAAAGCAAATAACTATAAGGGGATATAACAAACCGTTATTCACCAACAAAGTGGGTAACCTAGAATTGAAAATTGCTAGAAAAAGATACTTTTCCAAGCCTAAATCTGCAAGAAAAAGGACGCCTTCACAGGTCAGTTACTACTAATGATGTTAAATGAGTAATAAAATCTCCCAACAAACAGAAGTCTGGGACCAAAGGGCTTTAGAGACAAATTCTACCAAATATTTAAAGAGTTAATACCTATGTTTCTCCAGCTATTCCAAAAAATTGAAAAGTAGGAAACTTTTCAAATTTCAAAAAATTGAAAAGGGCTTCCCCAATAGCTCAGTTGGTAAAGAATCCACCTGCAGTGCAGGAGACCCCAGTTTGATTCCTGGGTCAGGAAGGTCCCCTGGAGAAGGGATAGGCAATGCACTCCAGTAGACAACCCACTCCAGTATTCTTGGGCTTCCCTTGTGGCTCAGCTGGTAAAGAATCCACCTGCAATGCGGGAGGCCTGGATCCAACCCCTGGATTTGGAAGATTCCCTAGAGAAGGGAAAAGCTACCCACTCCAGTATTCTGGCCTGGAGAATTCCATGGAGTCACAACGAGTCAGACACAGCAGCAACTTTCACTTTCACTTAATACCCATCCTTCTCCAGCTATTCCAAAAAAACTGAAAAGGAGGAAACACTTTCTAATTCATTCTACCAGGTCAGCAATATCCTGATACCAACCCCATATAAAAATACTTCAAAAAAAATAAAATAAAAATTACAAACCATTATCTATGATTAATATAGAAGAAAAATCCTCAACTAAATATTAGCAAGCTGAATTCAATAATACATAAAAAATCATACACCATGATCAAGTGAGATTTATTTCAGGGATGCAAGGAGGGTGCAGTATCTACAAATATATCAACATGAGACACCACATTAACAAATGAGGTGTCATTTTGTTAATGACATGAGATAACATGGTCATCTCAATAGATGCAAAAAAGCACATAACAAAATTCAACATCCTTTCATGATAAAAACTTAAGCAAGACTGATATAGAGGGAATATACCCCAACAAAATAGAGGCCATTTATAACAAATGCCTGGTGAACATCACACTCAATGGTGAAAAGCTGAAATCTTCTCTAAGATCAGGAACAAGACAAAAATGCCCACTCTCACCATGTCTGTTTAACAGAGTACTGGAAGACTTACACTCCACAATTGAAAAAGTTACAAAATGCATCTACATTGGAAAGAAGTAAAACTGTTGCTGTTTGAGATGATGTAATAATATATACAACTCTGAAGACTCCACCAAAAAAAATTAGGACCAATAAATGAATTTAATAAAGCTTCAGGATAAAAAATTAATACATACTAATCTGTTAAATTTCTGTACACTAATAATGAGCTATCAGAAATATAAATCAAGAAAAAATCCCATTTACGATTGCATCAAAAAGAGTAAAATGCCTAGGGTAAATATAACCAGGAAGGAGAAAGATTTGTACTCCAAAAACTATGAACATTAATGAAAGAAACTCAAGATGATAGAAATAAATTGAAAGATACCCCATGTTCATGGATTAGAAGATTTAATATCATTAAAATGCCCATATTACCCAAAGCGGTCTACAGATGCAATGTAATTCTTCCAATAACATGGTATTTTTCATGGAACTAGAACAAATCATTCAAAATTAGTATGGAACCACAAAAGATCCCAAAAGAGTCAAACCAGCCTTCAGAAAGAAAAGCAAAGCTGGAGATAATCACATTTCTGTCTTCAGATTATACTACAAAGTTATGACAATCAAAACAGTATGGTACTGGAACAAAAACAAACACACAGATCAATGGAGCAGAATAGAGAACTCAAATATAAACATGCACACATATGGCCAGTTTATGACCAGTGAAACAATAATATAAAATAAAGAATATTGATCTCTTCAATGAGCAGTATTGGACTACTTTCTCATACCATATGCAAAAATAAATTCAACATGCTTTAAAGACTTAAATGTAAAACCAGAAACCATAAAAGTCATAGAAAATGTAGGCAGTAAGCATTTTGAAATAAGTCTTAATATTATTTTTTGAATCTGTCTCCTCAGGCAAATAAAGCCAAAGTAAAAATAGATAAATGGGACCCAATCACAATAAAGAACTTTTATAGAGCAAAGTAAAGCATCGCCAAGTGAAGAGTAGTTTATTGAATGGGAAGAAATATTTGGTAAACAATATTTCAGATAAAAGGTTGATATCAAAAACATGTAAAGAAGATATATATATCATGTATATATCAAAGAACATAGATCACACAACTCAATATAAAAAATAATACAATTAAAATATGAGCAGAGGACCTCAATTCCAGTTTTTTTTCCAAAGAAAACATAGTGATGACCAACAGACATATAAAAAGATACTCCACATCACTAATCACCAGGAAAATACAAAACAAAACCACAATGGGGTATCACCTCACAACTGTCAGAGGGACTGTCATCAAAAAGATAAAAATAACAGGTGTTAGTGAGGATCTGAAGAAAAGGGAATGGTGGTGCAGTGTTTGTGGGAATGTAAATAAGTGCAGGCACCATGGTAAACAGTATGGAGTTTCTTCATAAAATTAAAAATAAAACTACCATGCAGTTCAGCAGTTCCACTGCTGGATATTTACCCAAAGAAAAGGAAAACATTAATTCAAAAAAATACATGCACCCAAATGTTCATAGCAGCATGGTAGATACAATAGATATGAGATGAAAACAATGCTCATTGACAGATGAACAGATAAAGAAGATACAGTGTGTATATGTACAATGGAATATTACTCAGAATAGAAAATGAAATTTTGCCATTTGCAGCAGTGTGAATAGAACACAGAGATTATTATGATTAGTGAATGTCATAGAAAGACATCTTACATGACATCTTAGATGTCACTTCCATCTAAAAAAAAAAAAAAATGAAGCAAATGTGTAGAACGAAACAGAAGCAGACTCACAGATACAGACTTCGGGTAGACCCAGGTGTAAGGCAGGGCTTTTCTTCTGCTTGGTCACTGTCATCACCCTGTCAGGGACAAGGTCAAGTTCCACACTGCTGGCGCAGAACCCCTGGGGGAGCTGATTCAATTCACTCTGGGGGTGTGCTCTTCCTGTACCCAACAACTCCTTGACGCAGAGGGGAGCAGTGCTGGGGCAAGAGGGGCTGGCGGGGGTATTGCACGAGGGTCCTGACACAGGCCATTACAGTCTGATCACCATCAGAAATCCAAATTGTCGCTGATGGATGACCCGTGCAATCGTCCTTGGTCTTGGCAACCCTCACGTTGGTGCTGCAGTGTTTGCTTGGCTCAGGCTGGGCCAGACACCTCCCTGGTCTCAGGAACCAGTCAGATCACTCATTTGGCTTTAACCTGTCCTTTCTGCCCTGCTTCAGGAGCAAGCAAGTGTTCCCCACAAGCAGAGTTCAGGTGTCCCCTGGGCCATCAAACAACCAAGGGGGCCTGTCTTCACTTAGTCAGACCCCAGAGCCCAATATGTGGTTCTAATAGCTCACTCACAAGGAAGGGTCTCCACTAAAGTAATTTACCATTTCCTCTGAGTCCCCTCCCAAGTGTGTAGGTCCTGGTATTGCTTCTCTGCCCTTCCTGTCTAATTCTGTATGGATCTTTCTTGCAGCTGTGGTTGTACAGGAGTCTTTCTGCTAATCCCAAGTTAGTTTTTACTGAGAGTTGTTCCACATGTAGATGGATTTTTGATGTGTTTGTGGGAGAAGGTAAGTTCTCTGTCCTCTTACTCTACCATCTTGATTTGAGTTCTAATAGACTCTAGTGCACATTTCAGTTCAGCTCAGTTCAATTCAGCCCAGTCACTCAGTCATATCCGACTCCTTGTGACACCATGAATTGAAGCACACCAGGGCTCCCTGTCCATCACCAGCTCCCAGAGTTCACTCAGAATCATCAAGTCAGTAATGCCATCCAGCCATCTCATCCTTGGACGTCCCCTTCTCCTCCTGCCCCCAATTCCCTCCCAGCATCAGAGTCTTTCCGATGAGTCAACTCTTCACATCAGGTGGCCAAAGTACTGGAGTTTCAGCTTTAGCATCATTCCTTCCAAAGAAATCCCAGGACTGATCTCCTTCAGAATGGACTGGTTGGATCTCCTTGCAGTCCAAGGGACTCTCAAGAGTCTTCTCCAACACCACACTTCAAAAGCACCAATTCTTCAGCGCTCAGCTTTCTTCACAGTCCAACTCTTACATCCATACATGACCACTGGAAAAACATAGCCTTGACTAGACGGACCTTTGTTGGCAAAGTAATGTCTCTGCTTTTCAATATGCTATCTAGGTTGGTCAGAACTTTTCTTCCAAGGAGTAAGTGTCTTTTAATTTCATGGCTGGAGTCACCATCTGCAGTGATTTTGGAACCCCCAAAAATAAAGTCTGACACTGTTTCCCCATCTATTTCCCATGAAGTGATGGGACCAGATGCCATGATCTTTGTTTTCTGAATGCTGAGCTTTAAGCCAACTTTTTCACTCTCCTGTTTCACTTTCATCAAGAGGCTTTTTAGGTCCTCTTCACTTTCTGCCATAAGGGTGGTGTCATCTGCATATCTGAGGTTATTGATATTTCTCCCGGCAATCTTGATTCCAGCTTGTGCTTCTTCCAGTCCAGCGTTTCTCATGATGTACTCTGCATAGAAGTTCAATAAGCAGGGTGACAATATACAGTCTTGATGTCCTCCTTTTCCTATTTGGAACCAGTCTGTTATTCCATGTCTAGTTCTAACTGTTGCTTCCAGACCTGCATATGGTTTCTCAGGAGGCAGGTCAGGTGGTCTGGTATTCCCATCTCTATCAGAATTTTCCACAGTTTATTGTGATTGACACAGTCAAAGCCTTGGCATAGTCAATAAAGCAGAGATAGATGTTTTTCTGGAACTCTCTTGCTTTTTCAATGATCCAGCGGATGTTGCCAATTTGATCTCTGGTTCCTCTGCCTTTTCTAAAACCAGCTTGAACATCAGGAAATTCACAGTTCACATATTGCTGAAACCTGGCTTGGAGAATTTTGAGCATTAATTTACTAGCATGTGAGATGAGTGCAATTGTGCGGTAGTTTGAGCATTCTTTGGCACTGCCTTTATTTGGGATTGGAGTGAAAACTGACCTTTTCCAGTCCTGTGCCACTGCTGAGTTTTCCAAATTTGCTGGCATATTGAGTGCAGCACTTTCACAGCATCATCATTCAGGATTTGAAAGAGCTCAACTGGAATTCCATCACCTCCACTAGCTTTGTTCATAGTGATGCTTTCTAAGGCCCACTTGACTTCACATTCCAGGATGTCTGGCTCTAGGTGAGTGATCACACCATTGTGATTATCTTGGTTGTGAAGCTCTTTTTTGTACAGTTCTGTGTATTCTTGCCACCTCTTCTCAATATCTTCTGCTTCTGTTAGGTCCATACGATTTCTGTCCTTTATTGAGCCCATCTTTGCATGGAATGGTCCCTTGGTATCTCTAGTTTTCTTGAAGAGATCTCTAGTCTTTCCCATCCTGTTGTTTTCCTCTATTTCTCTGCATTGATCACTGAGGAAGGCTTTCTATCTCTTCTTGCTATTCTTTGGAACTCTGCATTCAGATGCTTATATCTTTCCTTTTCTCCTTTGCTTTTCACTTCTTTTCTTTTCACAGCTTTTTGTAAGGCCTCCCCAGACAGCCATTTTGCTTTTTTTTTGCATTTCTTTTCCATGGGGATTCCCTTGATCCGTGTCTCCTGTATAATGTCATGAACCTCAGTCCATAGTTCATCATGCACTCTATCTATCAGATCTAGTCCCTTAAATCTATTTCTCACTTCCACTGTATAATCATAAGGGATTTGATTTTGGTCATACCTGAATGGTCTGTTGGTTTTCCCCACTTTCTTCAATTTAAGTCTGAATTTGGCAATAAGGAGTTCATGATCTGAGCCACAGTCAGCTCCTGGTCTTGTTTTTGTTGACTGTATAGACCTTCTCCATCTTTGGCTGCAAAGAATATAATCAATCTGATTTTGGTGTTGACCATCTGGTGATGTCCATGTGTCGAGTCTTCTCTTGTGTTGTTGGAAGAGGATGTTTGCTATGACCAGTGCATTTTCTTGGCAAAACTCTCTACTGTTTGCCCTGATTTATTCCGTATTCCAAGGCCAAATTTGCCTGTTACTCCAGGTGTTTCTTCACTTCCTACTTTTGCATTCCAGTCCCCTATAATGAAAAGGACATCTTTTTGGGGTGTGTTCTAAAAGGTCTTGTAGGTCTTCACAGAACCGTTCAACTTCAGCTTCTTCAGAGTTACTGGTTGGGGCATAGACTTGAATTACTGTGATATTGAATAGTTGGCCTTGGAAACAAACAGAGATCATTCTGTTGTTTTTGAGATTGCATCCAAGTACTGCATTTCGGACTCTTTTGTTGACCATGATGGCTACTCCATTTCTTCTAAGGGATTCCTGCCTGCAGTAGTAGATATAATGGTCATCTGAGTTAAATTCATCCATTTCACACCATTTTAGTTCGCTGATTCCTAGAATGTCGACGTTCACCCTTGCCATCTCTTGTTTGACCTCTTCCAATTTGCCTTGATTCATGGACCTAATATTCCAGGTTCCTATGCAGTATTGCTCTTTACAGCATCAGATCTTGCTTCTATCACCAGTCTCTTCCACAACTGGGTATTGTTTTTGCTTTGGCTCCTTCCCTTCATTCTTTCTGGAGTTATTTCTCCACTGATCTCCAGTAGCATATTAGGCACCTACCGACCTGGGGAGTTCCTCTTTCAGTATCCTATCATTTTGCCTTTTCATACTGTTCATGGGGTTCTCAGTGCAAGAATACTGAAGTGGTTTGCCATTCCCTTCTTCAGTGGACCACATTCTGTCAGACCTCTCCACCATGACCCGCCCATCTTGGGTTACCCCGCAGGCATGGCTTAGTTTTGTTGAGTTAGACAAGGCTGTGGTCCTAGTGTGATTAGATTGACTAGTTTTTTGTGATTATGGTTTCAGTGTGTCTGCCCTCTGATGCCCTCTTACAACACCTACCGTCTTACTTGGGTTTCTCTTACCTTGGACGTGGGGTATCTCTTCATGGCTGCTCCAGCAAAGCGCAGCTGCTGCTCCTTACCTTGGATGAGGGGTATCTCCTCAACAGAGCCCCTCCTGACCCTAAACGTGGTGTAGCTCCTCTAGCCCTCCTGCACCCACACAGCTACCACTCCTTGGACATGGGGTTGCACTTTTAGATTTAGAAAATTTGAGTCCTGAACTCAGAGTTCTGTATATTCCCTCTTTCCTCCCTGGTTTGTTATATTGTTAATATCTTGCAATGTGTGTGGTGTATTTGTTTAAACTGAACCAATATTGATACATTATTAACAAAATTTCATAGTTAGAGTTCACTCTTTGGGTTATATATTCCATCAGTTTTGACAAAGGTATCATGTATATACCTTTATATACATATAAAGGTGGACATATATCCACCGTTATAACACCATACCGAATAGCTTCACAGCCCTACAGATCTTCTGTGTCTCACCAATGCACCCCACTTTCTCTCCCCAAAACCTCTGACAAACACTAATCTTTCAAATATCTCCATCAGTTCTGTCGCTCAGTTATGTCCGACTCTTTGTTACCCGGTGGACTGCAGGAAACCAGGCTTCCCTGTCCATCACCAATTCCCGGAGTTGACTCAAACTCATGTGCATTGAGTCAGTGATGCCATCCAACCATCGCATCCTCTGTCATCCCCTTCTCCTCCTGCCTTCAATCTTTCCCAGCATCAGGGTGTTTTCCAATGACTCAGTTCTTTGCATCACGTGGCCAAAGCATTGGAATTTCAGCTTCAACATCAGTCCTTCCAATGAATATTCAGGACTGATTTCCTTTAGGATAGACTGGTTTGATATCCTTGCAGTCCAAGGGACTCTCAAGAGTCTTCTCCAACACCACAGTTCAAAAGCATCAGTTCTTCGGCACTCAGCTTTATTTATAGTCCAACTCTCACATCCATACATGACTACTGGAGAAAACATAACTTTGACTAGATGGACCTATGTTGACAAAGTAATGTCTCTGCTTTTTAATATGTTGTCTAGATCGATCACAGCTTTCCTTCCAAGGAGCAAGCATCTTTTAATTTCATGGCGGCAGTCACCATCTACAGTGATTTTGAGCCCCCAAAATAAAGTCTCTTACAGTTTCCATTGTTTCCCCTTCTGGTAGCCATATCTCCATAGTTTCACCTTTTCCAGAATGTCATATAGCTGAAATCATCCAATGTATATAGCATTTTCAATTTGACTTCTTTTACACAGCAATATTCATTTAAGGTTTATCCATATTTGGGGGACTTAATAGGCCATTTCTTTTTATCACTGAATAATACCACTGATAAAATAATATTGTCTTGGTGTACAGTTTGTTTATCCATTCACCTGTTGAAGGACATCATTGTTACTCCCAAGTTTTGATAATTGTGCATAATGTTACTATAAACATTTGTTTGCAGGGTTTGTGTGGACATAGTTTCACCTCCTTTGAATGAATGAAAACCAAGTAGGGTGATTGGTAGTTCATATATAGTAAGGGTATGTTTAGTGTTTTAAGAAACTATTAAACTGCCTTCCAAACTGACTCTACCAGGTTGCAGTGAATGAAAATGAATTCCCTTAGTAATGGATAAAGATTCCTGTTGGTCCACATCCTAAACAATGTTTGATGTTGTCCATGTTTGGATTTTAGCCATTCTACTAGGTCTACAGAGATGTCAGTCTTATTTTAATTTGCATTTCCCTGATGACATGGATGTGGAATATCATTTCATATGCTTATTTATTACCACCTGTATATTTTCTTTAAAGGGATGTCTGTTAGGGACTTTGACCCATTTCTAAATTGAGTTGTTCATTTTCTTATTGTGCTTTAGGATTCTTTGTGTATTTTGGAATTAAGTCATTTTTCCAACATATGAACAGATTTTCTCATCTTTGGCTCAACATTTAATATTTTTTCACAATCTCTTTCACAGAGCAAAATCTTTTTTTTTATTTTAATGAAGTGCAGGTTATCAAATTTTTTAATGATGAAGTGCTTTTCTTTTTTTTAGTTTCATTACATTTTAGCAAAGCTATATAGAATCAAGTGTTATGTACTATGAATTGTGATATTTATCTCATATTATAGCCTTTGAGATGATTGAAAAATCTTCTTAAAATCTGTGATAACATGTCTTCTCTTGACTTTCACTCAAATATTTCCTGCACAGACAGTCAAACACAGGCAATCTCTGTTTTCCTCCAGGGAGAATGTTCAGGAAAATGTTTTCTCTCAGGAAAGGTGTAATAAGTAATGGGGTCCCTTGGAAAATCTAAATTCTCAAGAGAATCATGAGAATTGTTTGTTTCTAACTGATGGTAAAATACAAACTTTGGTAGATCTAAAACATTACATTTAGAATGGATATGCAATTGAGTTCTACTGTATAGCACAAGGAACTGTATTCCATCCCCAGGGATAAACCATAATGGAAAATAACATTTAAAAAAAAAGTATTTATGTGTGTGTAACTGAGTCACTTTGCTGTACAATAGAGATTGGCAAAACATTGTAAATCAACCATCCACTCAGTTCAGTTCAGTCTCTCAGTCGTGTCTGACTTTTTGTGACCCCATGAACTGCAGCACGCCAGGCCTCCCTGTCCATCACCATCTCCCGGAGTTCACTCAAACTCACATCCGTCGAGTCAGTGATGCCATCCAGCCATCTCATCCTTTGTCGTCCCCTTTTCCTCTTGCCCCCAACCCCTCCCAGCATCAGAGTCTTTTCCAATGAGTCAACTGTTCGCATGAGGTGGGCAAAGTACTGGAGTTTCAGCTTTAGCATCAGTCTTTCCAGAGAACACCCAGGGCTGATCTCCTTTAGAATGACTGGTTGGATCTCCTTGCAGTCCAAGCCATATCAACTATACTTCAGTTCGAAGCATGATACAGGATGCTTGGGGCTGGTGCACTGGGATGACCCAGAGGGATGGTATGGGGAAGGATGTGGGAGGGGGGTTCAGGATGAGAAACACGTGTATACCCGTGGCAGATTCATGTTGATGTACGGCAAAAACAATACAATACTGTAAAGTAATTAACCTCCAATTAAAATAAATAAATTAAAAATAAAATAAAAATTAAAAAAAGAAACACACGCACAAAGAATAAATTTTAAAAAATTATTTTTTAAATACCACCTTTGCTCCCAAAGTACAGACAGCCACATTTTTATTATTCTCCGACATCATCAGAAAGTGAAGTAAATATCTTTAACCCTGGAGTTTCTCACTACAGATAGTGAAAGTGAAAGCATTTGTTGCTCAGTCCTGTCCAACTCTTTGTGACCCCATGGCTGATCCACTGGGGCTATTAGAAGAAGGAACAGTCTACCTTCTGTGGGATTGTCTCAAGGTTAAAGCAGACTCTTAAGGTAACAGCCTACCCCTAACACCATCATGTGTAGCTGAGATCTATCTGCCCTGATAGGTGGTTTGGGATAAGGATTATTGCATTAGGATGAGGCCTATGGTGAGAGGAAAATTATGTCCTGGGTGTCTGTCTTTCTGAGCCAGGGTTCGTATTCAGTGCAACTGGATTGGCAAATAAAGATGTTCTCATGAGGAGCTCTTACCTGAGCTGTAAACATGACCCCCTTGGACCTGGTTCCCATCTTTCTCCACATCACTCCCAATAATGTGATTAAGGATGGGGGTCAGAGCTGGCACTAATGAAAGGAGACAAAGAAAATGAGAGCTTCCTTGCCCAGGCTGTGACCTCTGCATGTGGCTCTCTGAACTCAGCCACAGAGGGAAAAGACTCTTTTAGGACTATGCTAAATACTTCGTACTTCCTTTATAAATGTGATTAAAATATTTGCTACATTCGGTTCAGTTCAGTTCAGTCACTCAGTCCTGCCTGACTCTTTGCGACCCCATGAACTTCAGCATGCAGGCCTCCCTGTCCATCACCAACTCCTGGAGTTTACTCAGACTCGTGTGCATTTAGTCAGTGAC